>NC_056523.1:116494274-116527925 GCF_019175285.1 Sceloporus undulatus | reverse complement strand
GATGACAGTTATGGAGGGAGGAGTCTCTTCTTCCAGGCTAGCCCTGATGGAGCTGGGCCTGCCTGGTGAACTCTCTCGCAGGCCAGAAGATGACAGTTATGGAGGGAGGAGTCTCTTCTTCCAGGCTAGCCCTGGTGGAACTGGGTCTGCCTGGTCAACTCACTCGCAAGCCAGAAGATGACAGTTATGGAGGGAGGAGTCTCTTCTTCCAGGCTAGCCCTGATGGAGCTGGGCCTGCCTGGTGAACTCCCTCGCAGGCAAGAAGATGACCGTTATGGAGGGAGGAGAATTGACTTGAAGGCACACAGCAACAACAAAAAAACCACACTATGCTTCCATTCACATTTCAAAATTTAGAAAATATTCAAATTAGTATTAGAGATCTGTAGATAGAGAGCCAGTGTGGTGTAATGGTTTGAGTGTTGGACCATGACTCTGGTGACCAGGGTTCAAATCCCACTCAGCCTATGAAACCTACTGGGTGACCATGGGCAAGTCACACTCTCTCAGCCTCAGGGGAAGGCAAAGGCAACCCCCTCTGAATAAATCTTGCCCAGAAAGCCCTACGATAGGCCACCTTAAGGTTGCCAAAAGTAGGAAAAGATTTGAAGGCACACTACAACAACAAAAGCAGCAACATCTGCAGTATGCTATTCCTATTCTCTAGATGTTACTGGCTTTTTTCACCCCAAGAGTTCCCCTACCATCTTCCACATGCTTATTCTTTCTTCTTCTATTTCCCCCCACTAATTCATTACAGTTCAATATTACAGCAATATAACATGTAATTACATTATTTTTGTATTTCTATTTGCCACAGGTAATATTATAGGAAACAAATAACCTGGGCAACCTATATAGTTAAGATCATACACTGGATGGCATAGTGCATTGTATCAGCAGAATGTCTCCTCTCTGCAGGATCTTCTCCCACTGGATCTGCCCCAAAGGATCTCTCAACCCCCAAACTCTACATCCAGTCAGATATTCTCACCTCACAGTTTTATTTGTGGAAGCAATTCTGTCAGCAGAAGGACTTGATTGAATTCTTCCATTATGAGGATAAAACTGTCTCTTAGAAGAGAAACTGTTGCAGGAGCATCTATGCCTTATTGGCAACACAGTTGGCTTGAGCAGAATGAAAATAAGAGTGGTGTGATTTTTTTTAAAAAAATGAATAGAGCCCTGTCGTCTCTGATGTTACCAGTCAACTAGATTCTCCACTTCTGAATTTTATTCGTTTAGCATGCCTTGCCAAAGTGAACACTTTCAGCAGTGTTTGCAGCTCTGCTTCAAACCAAAGAAGTACGCTTGGTTTCTGAAAGAGATTTATATTTGCTGGTGCAAAATATAGGATGTGAATTAGTTTATCCTATCTTATTTTATCCTATCTAAGGATTTGGTAGCAAAACATAATGTAACACAGGCATGGGATAATGGTTTCATGTGAAAGGCTAGGGCCTTGTCTACATGAGACAAAAGGATACCCCTCCCCATTCTGTTTGGATGATGGAAGGCCCCAAATGCTGGTTCTGGAGCAGGCAGTCTTCATGATGCCCAGCATGTCTTGAACATGAGCCAGGGCATTACAAGGTAAGGTTTAAATAACTTACCCATGGCTCTGGATCTTCTGGGGGGGGGGAAGGAATAATAATAATAATAATAATAATAATAATAATAATAATAATAATAATAATTTTTATTTATATTTTCCCACCTCTCCCAGGTGGCTCAAGATGGGATTACAACCCAGTACAATATACTATATACAAATGCAAATCACAACAATAAAAACAACAATATAGTACAATAGAATATAAAAATAGATAACAATTAAAAATGATACTATCAAAGTGAAAGAGGAGAGAGATGTTTCAATCTAGGTCAAAGGGGTAGTAGAAGAATATGTCTTATAAGAGATCAGGTGGGTAAGCTCACCGGAAGAGATCTGTCTTAACTGCCCTCTTAAAAGCCTCCAAGCAGGTAGTGAGACAGATCTCTTCCGGGAGACTGTTCCAGAGTTTTGGAGCAGCTGCAGTAATGGCTTTCTGGGGGGTGGAAGTTACTCTGGTTGTGTGTAATTCCAACAAATTCTTCCCTGTTGTTCTAAAAGTGCAGGGCGGATTACAAAGGGAGAGGTGTTCCCACAAGTAACTCGGGCCCAAGCCATGTAGGGCTTTAAAGGTATTGCACCCGGAAGGTAATCGGCAGCCAGTGAAGATCTTTTAAAATTGGAGTTATGTGGTAGAACCTTGATGAATCGGTGACCAGTCTGGCTGCTGTATTTTGAACTAATTGAAGCTTCCGAACTTGGTACAAGGGTAGCCCCATGTAGAGCACATTACAGAAATCAAGACAAGTCCTGGCTGCCGTTAGGTATCCTGGCCAGTGCAGACAGGGCTTGGATTTTCTTTGCCAACTTCCTCACAGGACAGAAGATGTTAACCTTTCGTTCCCCACCCATACCACTAGATTAAGCTTCTTCAACTTTGTTTCTCCTTTCCCCTTCCCCATACAGACAAAATGAAGTGAGTGTGAAACATTCTGAAAGCTAGCTTAGTGCATGTGGCTTCATTCCCCACTTCTTTTATCTGCAAAAGGGGATCAAGTAGGCATAAAGGGCACTCAGTCAGCACTCTAAGAACTGACAGAGACCCAATATTATGTTCCCATTGGCCTGCATAATTGTGTGTGCATTGTCATTGATGTTGACTTTGTAATTTTTGGGGGATCCATTCAAAACATTTTATTTATGTATTTATTTAGCATATTTCTATCACACCCTCCTGCCAACTTTTGTGTTTGCTAGGCATTTTATTTATGTTTGCCTGCTAGCCTGTTCTGTTTTTTATTCCCTTCAGTAGGAGTACTGAGGATTATAACAACCAAGATGATGTTTGTCATGCTATGATTTATCCTATTTATGTGGCTCATGTTGTTCTTATTGTTTGTTTTTATGAGAAATGAGCCCAGCTCATGGGACTCACCTATTTCTAAGGAGACCATCAAATGACCCAACTTCAATCCGTTGTCTCCCGTGCCATGGAGGTAGGAGAGAAGAGCAAAGTAAATGAGCCACAGCTTCAAAAACACAGCCCAATCATTCTTATAGCCCATTCCTCTTCCAGGGGCACAGGGACAGGGTGAACTTTGGGGAGGTGCCATCCTTGAGAGCTCTATGAGCTGGACTCAAGACCACAGGAGGCCATATTAGGCTCGAAGTCTAGAAGCTTCCTTCCATTAAACTAAAGAGTTATTAGTTTTAAGGCTAGAATGGGGAGAAAAAATTGAGTCTGGGAAATGTGCTATATATGTGTGTGTGTGCATGTGTATGCACATGTGTTAAGAATAACAAAATGTTTTGTTTTGTTTTATTTCTAGAAAGTTTATTTTAAATGGTTCTGGATTTTAGGATTGGAGAGTACATGTACTCCATAACAAGGATGTAATTTTTTAAAAGGAGTGTTCTGACAGAAGGACAATAAATACTTCTGACAGATGGGGACACCAGGTGTCTTCATTTCCTGCTTATCATTTCCAAGGGAGAATAGATGGGTGACATAGTTGGGAAGTGTTTTTCTATAAACAACCAAAATTTATTTCAAGACTAGATAATAAGTTTGTAGGTTTCAGCTTACAGCACAGTGAACCATAATCCATTTCTCTCATGGGGCAAAACATATACAATATCACAGCAGCAGCAGTTTAATTTCTGCTAAAAGAATGTTCTGGCTTGAGTTATTACAGATGCAGAATTAATTATCCTCTTGTGGAGAGATTCTCAAAGGGTCAGATAGAAGAGCACAAGTAAGAAAATGATGGCACATCTGTACACTGTACTTCCCAGTGGTCTGTGGAATAATGAACCTCTGCCTTGAATTGGCAGAGTTGCCATTTATTTTTTTAATAGGAACATAGCAAGAATTTGTATCACATTATCTAATAGCCCAGTCCTTTGAGTTTCATCCATATTTTCTAGAGTCCTTGTAATGATGCTGCTACTGATAGGACTCTTGCCTGGACTCCTGCCATTAGAGAAGTAGCTGACGTTAAGAGGAGTACAGAATCCATTCTATTAGAAAAGTAGCTAATCTATTATTACTCTAACATACATATCAATACATATATAATACTGACTTGCTACTGCTGACCCATATTTATGTTGCTGCAAGATCATCAGCATGGCAACCTCTGCATACATATTGGAACTGTAGAACTCTAAAGTTGGAAGGATCCATGGGTGATCCAGTCCCAATCCCTGCCAATGCAGGAATCCACAGTTAAACATCCTGCATAAATGTCCATCAAATGTCTGAAAACCTTCCAAGGTAGTCAATTTCACTTTTGAATGATTCTTATTACATGGACATTATCCCTACCATTTTGTCAGAATTTTGTTTCTTGTAATGTCAATCCATTATTTCTAGAGGAACAGAAAACAGGTTTATTCTGTAATAGATATGATAGCCCTTCAACTATTTGAAGATGACTATCCTATCTCCTTTCAATAATTTCTCTTCCAGGTTAAAAATATCCAATTCCCTCAATCTTTCCTCATAGGTCTTGGTTCCCTTAATTTACCATCTTGCCCTTCGCTGGACATATTCCAGCTTGTTGCTATCCTTCTTAAATTGTGATATCCAGAATTGGACAGAATGCTCCAGATGAGATGTGACCAAATCATAATAGAGTGGCACTATAACTTCCATTAATCTGGATACTATACTTCTGTTCATACAGCCTAGAACTGACCAGTTTTATTTATTTATTTACCACTATATTATACTTTTACTCATGTTTAGCTTGTGGTTTGTTAACAGCCTTTTCACATATACTACTATCAAACCAAACATTACCCATCCCACATTTGTACATCTCAATTTATCTGCTAAAAGTAGAATCCCCCCACATATATATATATATATATATATATATATATATATATATTCAAAATATGTTTTGCTAGTTTTGTCCCAGTTATTTGAGCTATTTAATTCATCTTGAATCTTGATTCTATATTCTAAGGTATAGTTACCATCTCAGTTTGGTGTCATCTGAAAGTTTGATAAATATATCTTCTTTTACTTCATCCATGTCATTTATAAAGATATTGAGTAGCACTAGTTCCAGGACCAAACCCTGCGCACCCATTTTGTCACTACCCTCCAGGGTGAAAAGCAACCAGTCTTTGGGTTAGGTCTTTCAACCAGCTACAAATCCATTCAATTGTATCACTGTCCAGCCCACATTTCCTCACATTTTCGAAAGAATCTTGTGGAGAACAAATATCAAAAGCCCAGCTGAAATTAGGATATATTTCATACATATCATCTCCTGATTTACTAAGCTAAGAGAGAGGGAGGGAAGGAGGGAGGGAGGGAGGGAGTCTTCACATCTTTGAAAGTCTTGACAGCACAACTACACAATCTGTATAGTGAGAGCAGAATCCTCAATGTAATATGGAGCAAACAAATAACTTGAATAGTGATTCCACTATTTTTTATTCATCATACTGATATACAGTGAATCCTTGTTATTCACTGGGGTTTGGTTCCAGGACCCCGGTGGATAACAAAATCTGTGGATGATAAATATAATGGCATAGCAAAATGGTGTCCCTTATATAAAGTGGTTTGCTATTTGTAATTTATATTTTTAAAAAATATTTTCAAGCTGCAGATGTTTTAATCCATGGATAAGGAGGGCCGACTGTATTAATTCACCATACTGAGATATTATACCATCAACATAAATAATCTAAGCTATGCATATGACAATATGCATCACATACAATTTCTAAGGGAGGTCAAAGGAAGAAGGTGCAAAGATAGGCCTGCAGTGAACATAAAGAAAACAAAAATAATGACCACAGAGGATTTACATAAAATCAACATAGACAATGGGGAAATCAAAATTGCGAAAGATTTCTTGTTCCTTGGATAAAACGTTGATCAGAACGGAGGCTACAGCCAAAAGATAAGAAGACTCGGAATGGAAAAGGCAATGAAGAAAGAACTAGACAAAGAATCAGACAAAGAACTAGACAAAGATAGACAATCGAGGATTAAAGTTAAAATCACCCTAGCTACAGTATTCCCCTTTACTATCTATGGAAGTGAGAGCTGGGCAGTGAAGAAAGTGGATAAAAAGAAATTCAATTCATGTGAGATGTGGTGCTGGAGAAGAGTGCTAAGGACACCATGGACAGCCAAAAAGACAAACAAATGGGTCCTTGAACAGATCAAGTCTGAAATACTGCTAGAAGCCAAGATGATCAAACTGAGGCTGTTGTACTTTGGCCACATCATGAGAAGGCACAAAAGGTAGAATGTAGTAGAAAGAAAGACGGCATGCCAGATGTCTAGATTCAATCAATGAGGTCACGGGCATGAATTTGGAGGACCTAAGCAATGCAATGGAAGGCAAGGGGTCTTGTAAATGGCTTGTCCACAGGGTCACCATGAGTCAAGATCGACTGAAGGGCACTTAACAATAATGAAAGCTGCTTCTGTGTTTTGTGATTTAATTATGAATCTGTTACTTTTTGCTCCCAAAAACTCTACATTTTATTATCAGTATATATTTCTGTATATAGTGGTATAAATTTGTTTCTGCAAATATAAAAATGTGCTATTAATATGCCTTCATGGCAATATATTATATGCAGGCTTACCTGTATACAAGATTTCAGATAGATATAAATAATGAAAGGGATATTAATGACATATATTAATTACAGCTATAACATTTCAATTATTTCTGTTTTAAAAGTTTGTTCATTTTAATTGGCTGGTTCTCATCTGATATATATATAGAGAGAAATGAGTCCAAGTGAAAGTTGCTTGTTTGGAAACTGAACAGTGTTTATTTTATACCAGATACAAAATACCAAACTAGTTTTCATAAAAACTGTGTCTTAAGTCTGGGAAGACACTGTGACTTTGTTTATGGCCCTTCCAGCTTGTCCATATACATGAAAGCATGCCTTGGTATTACAGATGAACCAGTTCACTATGTATCTTTCATATTATTATTTTGATCCCAATTTCAAAAGTAAATTTATTTTAATTTTATTAATGTTTTAAGCAATGTATCCAAATTTATTATTAAATGAAAACTATAGTCATTAATTTTCAATACCAAGATGTGTTGTTTGAGATGGTGGGTTGCAGATTATGAATTGTACAAAGTGAGAAGGTGGTCCTATTCATTGGAATTGTATTTGTGAAATTGAATCAGCAAAGAGAAGGTGGTTCAATAAAATTTATTACCATCTGCCTCATATCTACAATTCTATAGTTCCTGAAAGATAAATCTGAACAGCATGACTTGCACTTTCTATTAAATCACCATTTGAAGTCTTGTTACCCTTTTACACAGTTTGAGTGTGGATATATATACATGACGTGCTGTTATCTTTCTTTCTCCCATTCAATTTTCCAGCTGCGTGCCCAGTTCTGTGCAGTGGCAATGGACAATACACCAAAGGAGCCTGTTTGTGCTACAGTGGCTGGAAAGGGCCAGAGTGTGATGTACCCATCAGCCAGTGTATTGATCCTTCATGCGGGGGCCATGGTTCTTGCATTGAAGGGAACTGTGTCTGCTCTGTTGGCTACAAAGGAGAAAACTGTGAGGAAGGTAAATGTTACAATAGAAACTATATTTTTGCAGCTTGTATTGAGTAAAGGGGGCGAGAGGACAAAAGGAAAAACTCCACAATGCCATGGTATACAACAAATATAATAGTACTGGACAAGAAGCTTAGGAATTCAGTGCTTCCAGTATTATTGGCTGGTGGAACTTTTGTTTACTCTGTGGGGTTTTTCCCCAATTACTTAAGGTCCTAATAATTCTACCAACTGAAGAATAATATACCACAGGTAAATCTGAGTAATTCTTTTGTTGAAGAGCCCAAATCCATCTTTTCTTTCTTTTTGTGTATGGATTATATTTATTGAACATTTTTAAAATGAAAAATGTAGAACAAAACAAATAAAAAAGATGGTATACAAAATGCTGTAATTGGAAACCCATAAAAGCAAACACTTCAGTCATAATTAATTCCAAAAAAAAAAAAGAGGAACAGAATTTGAAAGACTACAAGTATCCATGTCACTTAGTGGCCTCATGTAGGGTAAATTATTCTTGTTACGTGCAATCACATTGAATTAAAGGAAAGTAGATGGTACACAGAAAGGACGGCAATTTAATGAATTCTAAAAAGCACTTTCTATTGAACATTTAAGTAGCTTTGAGTTTTTTTGCAGAGGAGTGAGGTGGGGGGCAGGGAAAGGAAAAAGAAAAGTTTTAACTATTGAAATTGAACATGACCAAATATGGCCAGCAATAAAGCATTTAATGATTTCTGTATTCAGTTAATTTTTGTGCAGTGTGCTGTGCCATAAATAGGAGAACTCTCCTTTAATATTGCGTTCAGGAGTATATTTTTTTGTTTTTATTCCAGAAAAAAGGATGCTACACTCAAAGCAATCAAAATAGTCATTTGCCTGTAGAATATATATATCCCATTGTCATCAAATGTTCCATATTGTTCTACTTTCTTATTAAATGTGCAAACAGGAAGTGCATCTTGCAGTACAGACATTGTTTTCTCATTAAGTATCATTTCCTCAAAGGAGAGAAAAAATATCTTGACACGGCTAAAGGACATTACACACAGACCAAAAGGCCCATGTTTGTCCTAGCTTGGTGCCATCCTGTTTAGATGGTGCAGGTCTACAGCTCCGGACTGGGGATAGACAGATCACTCTGGCAGATCCAGCCTGACCCCAGTCCAACAGACCCTTAACCTGTATTTTTTTTTTAATGGCTCTTTGCAGTGGACTTTCCCATAAACTCCACCACAACAGCCAGTAGGCAAGATGGCCATGTGCCCCCTTAGCTGCCACTACCACTGTTCAACTTGTAGGTCCCAGTCACAACCTGTTATGTAGGAAGGGGTTGGCTGGCCATGTGGGTGAAGCCAGGAACCTCGTTTCCACTCTTACATGCAAAAGCATTTTTGAGGTCAGATAACAAGGCCAGCTTCCATTCACCTGATGTCAGTAATCAGCTGGGTGAAGGTGAACAAATTGAATCATAATCCAGATAAGACAGAAGTGGTTCTGGCATGTTGGAAGAAACCTCAGGCAGTAGTGATTTAGCCTGGGCTGGTTAGAATTATATTCACCCTGAAGACAAAAGTTTGTAATTTGTGAATGTTCATGGATTCAGTGCTGGATGCCCAGGTTTTGGTTGTGGTTAGGAATATGCTAGCAAAGCCTCATATTTCTGTTCCTGGTGATGTCAGGTCTGGGCAGATGTCCTACTTCCATCTGATCTGTATTACTAAGAAATGCCTTTAAAACAGGCTTGGAAACATTGGCTGGTCCACAATGCAGCCAGAGTACTGCCTGGGGCCAGTTTTAGAGAATGATCAGGGTTCAACGCCCTTACTAGCCCCTCTAGGTAAGCTAAAGGGTCATCAACAATCCTGCTAGATAGTACCTCCACCAATCCTTGTCCAATTCAGCCTGCATCAGGGAAAACATTGACCTCACAAGGCATCCTTGTGGCTTCTTGACAACGAGGGCAAAAACATATTATCCTTTGTTTCCAAGAGTCCCAAACCAAAATAATAATAAAAATTCAGTAGAATAACCAGCCAGCCAGACACTGGATTTAGAACTAGGCTTCTTTTAATAAAACACACACACACACACACACCAAATTATATAGAGATATATTTACTAACAAAATAAAGAAACAGAGAACACGGTGCTAAGAGACCAATGTGGAAAACATAAAGAACTGGAGAACAGAAAACAATTCAGGAATCTATACAACAGGCAAACATATGAATGTTAAATATTCTAGCTGTTGTACATAGAAGATCCATATGCATGGACTTTCTAGCAAAGATTTGTCCACATAATATCCAGAATGCCTTTTCCATCTCCAAAACTACATGATATACTCCTCCTGCTTTTTAGTTATAAAATACTCAGATTTGGACTACCAGCCATCTAGGGGTAGGGGGATAGGGGGAGGAGAAAATAAAGTGTCTCTCCCAGCCCTATCCCTTGTAACCTAGAAGCATTCAGACAGTAGAAAAGGACTGTAGACTTTGGTTTCAGATCCTTCTTGTACACTATTCATATCCTGACTCTTCTTTTACACAAGCTGATGGAATATAAATGGCTGTCATATTATGTTCTCCCATGGATGATATACAGAGACAGTATCTGACCTAAACCTCACTGAAGTCAATAGCTTAACATATTACCTAAGTTGTTAATATCCAGAGTGGATTGTGGTATATTTATGCTTGTGTATGTGTGTGTTTATAGATAGAGAAAAGGAGAGTGATAAATTGATGATGGCCACCTCATTGCATAAAGTGCCTGCAAATATCTATCATTATATTGTTGTTATGTGGATTACAGTGCATGGTACATAATAATTTTAGGTTTAGGAAAGTAAGTGGTAGCTTTTTGTGTTTGATATAAGTACTCTTATACTTACAACTGAATGCATAAAATAAAATAAGGAACTCTTTTGAGCAAGCATGACTACCCCACCACCTTGATACCAATGTGTACATTGACCCTGCCCACAACTAATGCATGTTCGGCATCAGTATAAAGGGCCTACAAGTGTACACGTGTACACACATAGAGCTCCATGGGGATGAGATCCCTGGGGAGACTTCTGCATGTGCATCCATATACACGTAACCCCACACTTTGGCCCTATTCACATGATGAAAATAATCCAAGTAGAATCAGAGGGGTTTTTTTTGGGGGGGTACCAAAAAAATCCACTTAACCCAGGGTATTCAACACCAAGTCTTTCCCCAGATTTTGATAAAAGATTCACATTGTCATCAGTGTGAATAACATTGTGAGCAGGCCCAGATTAAACTAAGCATATCTTGAATGGGCATTGAATACATTCACATCGTTGACTCATGGGGGGGGGGGGCTCTGCCTGACCTTCTTTACAAGGAGACACTCCTCCTCTTTCCCTACACACCCTTTACTACGGGTAGCTATCATGGGCTTCCCAAGAGGAAAGCGGCATTCCCACTCAGACCATGGAGGATGAGCCCAGGACCAGCAATGGGGGAAACACCCCCTTCCTCAGCCACCAGCTCCTGGTAAAATCCAGAACAGATGTGGATGGATGCCATTTCAAAGTATGAATAACAAAACTGGAATGCATGAGTAAGACTATTTACATTGTTCCACAAGAAAAATGACATATGAATGATGCACTAGATGTAGCATCTAGTCAATGGGCTTATCTTGTTTATCCCTAAGAGCCCCTTTATGCATTCATTCTGAATATTAAGCTGCAATTTCTATCATTGTTCACCACTGGCCATGCTATCTCAGGTTGATGGGAGTTGCAAGCCAATAACATCTGGAAGACAACCAGTTAACACTCTTTGCTATAGACATTTATTGATAGTATGCCCAGGCATATGTATGTAAACATTTTACTTCTGCTTTACAAGGTTACCTTAATGTCCTTCCTTCAAACTAGTTTCACCTCAAAGTTATCACAGTCCACAAAAGAAATACCATAAGTTTCTTGAGACAGTGTAGTACATTAATGAGGTACTATTCTTATTAAAGACATTGTGATCACTAAAGTCTGACCTCTAAAAATGTGTATGTTCAGAAAGAGTGAATAAATGATTTAATCAGAATCATGGAAGGATGAGGGATTTGAAAGATAAATGGATTTTAGAAAGCAAGGTGTTTTACCGATAAACATGGAAGGTGAAGAAACATGACAAGTAAGGTTAAAATAACCTTTTGCATGCATCATTTGATAAAATAAAATTCCATAGTATTGGCACTGGTTCTTTAATATGCTTTCTTTTTACAAATATTGTACACAGTTCTCCAACAATATCATGAATGTGGTGTTGTATAAAATTAATGGTTAGGCAGTTTCTTGACAGTTTAAAAAAGTTATTCATTTCTATTTAAGGACTTAATACAACAGTAGAACAAATAAACAACTGAGGTTTTTTTTATTTTATTTTAAGTTAAAATCTTCTCTATTGATTTGTGTTTCTCAAAAGAATGGTCCAGGTTGATTCATATGCTACTTTCCAGCTAGGAAATGGAATTAGATACTGTAGGTCAGCATTTTTCTTTCCTGTTAGCTTTTTATTTCAGATATTCATCATAGTCATATCGTTCAAACAATTTACCTGAAATGGCCATGGCATTAAAATCGATATTTGTGATCTACAATTTTGCTGCATAAACACAGTTGCTCTATTAAATTTGCACACAAAAAAGGGACTAGCTAACTTGTCAAGCTTCATTCATTGCAATTTGGGGTAGAAAGTGAGTGGAATTAACAAATTCGGTTAGGTTAACATTCACTTTTCTTGTCACTTTTGTGATCAAGCAATTAACTTTTTACATCTAATTCCTAGTCCAGGGGGATCACAGAACACATTGTTACAGTAGGGGGGTCCTTGCCCTTTGTTTTGTCCTGGGGGAATACATTATATACAATTTTCATTTTTTCCGCATTTTCTTTGCACTCTATCAAGTTACATCTGAAGACTCATAGAAGGATAGAGCTGTAAGACACCACAAGGGCCTCCAGTCCAACCCCTGCCTTGCAGGAAGGCACAAAGCAAGAGAAACATAGTTAAAAGTTGGATTCAACAGGATCCTCCTCTATTTGCATAAGTTTTACATTGGGTTCATCAGTTCCATTCAATTCAAGCTTTTGTTGGCATCTGTAGATCACAAAGTAAAAACCATTGGTCTGGCAATTAAGGCCGTTCCAGTGGCACACAAATTTGATTTGACATGATTTTTACAACAGTTCTCCCCAAACCAACTTATATGTCAAGTCATTTATCCATTGATGTGTTCTGTGACTGAATAGTAGTTTGTTTATATACCATACAGAAATCATGAAGAACCATGTTTTTCTGTTACAGGGACACTCTTACAGCCTTTGAAGCATGTTCAGAATGTTCATGTGATTCAGAATATTGTAGTCATACTGTTGACATGGGCTGGTTACAGAAAGCAAATTACAACACTTTCATTGGCGATGATGATGATGATGATGATGATGATGATGATGATGATGATGATAATGACGATAACAGCTTACCCTTTTCTCCCCAGGAATTGAAGCAGGGAACAACAATTAACAGATACACCACATCAGTTTAAAACACATCAATTAAAATACACATCAATTTTAAAGGACATGCATACAATTTAAAGGACAAGATACAAACATTTTAAAATGATCCACATTTAAAATTCATCCTTTAAAATTAACAATTTAAAAATCATCTGGGTAAGCCTCCCACAAGAGACTGGTCTTTAATGCTGTTTTGAATTCAGATGGAATATTCAGCTGTCAAATCTCTTCTGGCAGGTCATTCCACAGTCTAGGGATGCCTGAAGAAAAAGCCCTCTGGCTGATAGTTGCTAACCTAGTCCTGGCTGACTGGAGTAAATGTCTGCCAGACGACCTGAGCATATGGGGCAGATTATATGGAAGAAGATGATCCTGTAGGTAACCTGGACCCAAACCATGTAGGGCTTTAAAGGTAATAACCAACACTTTGTACATTGCCCAGAAACTGGCAGCCAGTGGAGTTAATTTAATATTGGTGTAATGTGATCACTAGATGTTCCATTAATCAATCTGGCTACCTTGTTTTGAACTAGCTGAAGTTTCCAAACTTGGTACAAAGGTAGCCAATGTACAGTGCATTAAGGAAGTCCAGAGGTTATCAGCACATGAACTACTATCTTTAGGTCCTCCAGCTCTAGGTAGGGGCACTGCCAGGGTATCAGCCAAAGCTGATAATAAGCACTCCTGGCTGTCACATCTGTCTGAGCTGTCATTTGAAGCAATGGATCCAGAAGCACCCCCAAACTGCCAACACAATATTTCAAGGGGAGTGTAACCCCATCCAGAATTGGTTGACCTCCAGACCCAGGTTAGGACCTTCAACAGTAAGAACCTCTGTCTTGTCTGGATTCAGCTACAATTTATTTTTCCTTATCCAGCATGTTATCTCCTCTAGGCATTCATTCAAAGGAGACATACTATCCTTAGCTGAGGCTATTTTTGAATAAATGGAGAAATATATTTGGGTGTCATCAGCATGCTCTGGATGATCTCTCCCAGCCTTCATGCAGATATTGAATAGCATTGGGAATAGAACGGCACCTTTTTTGAGGACGTTCTCTATAGCATGTCATGTCAGATAGAAGTTGCGTTTTCCTCCATCTGTGCTCCAGTCATCATCCTTCCCATTTCAGCTCCCTAAGGTCACCTGTATTCCATGAAGCCCAATTAGTAATGGGTTGGAGAGGACGTTTGGGAGCGATTGTCAATAGTCCTAGTCAGGTCTTGATCCTATCTATTGACCAGGACTTCAACGCCACCCACTTTCCCTCACATGCTCACTAGCACAGTACCTGGCTGGGAGAGCCTGAGTCCATATGGGTCACTATCATCTCCCAGCGAAGTTTCTGTAAAGTATGCCAGGTCAGCCTCTTCATCTTTGAGGAGATCATAAATTATGTATGATTCATTTTTAACTGACCTGGCATTACACAGGAGAAAGGTGAGGTTTTGTGTGCGGCTTGGTGACTGGAAGGTAAGATAGGTCTTAAATCTCTCTCTCTCTCTCTCTCTCTCTTTCCTCTGTAACAACATGTTACTCTAACATCACCATATCTCCCTCTGCCCTGGACAGCTCAGATTGCTGCCCCATTTCCATTACACGTCACACTTAATAAACAATATCTAGGTATAACAATTAAGACACAGTAATACAGCTCTAAAATCACAGTGGTTCCCTATTTGTACATATTAGATTTATTGAACGAAGTACTTGGCTAGTCTAGCATAACCTTACTCCCACTAAGATGATGCCTTAAAGCCAGCTCAATAGTACCAGGTTGTGCTTCCATCACTACCCGGTCTTCCAGCTGCCACTCTCACTGCCTGCTGGTTTATTAGTATCATAAAGATAGTACCTACATGTCAGTATCCAGCCTTACACAATTTTGTGTAATGGGATCCAACATTCAACACACAATACAACACAACACAAGACATAACCAGCACAAAATGCTGGTTACTTATGGAAACACCAAATGTTATCAACTTAAATCCCACCTTTCTCCAAAACTGATATTCAAGTTGGCTTTCAAAAATTAAAACAAACCAAGATAAAAATGCAAACATGCAAAGACATAAATATAAAATTATAGTGTTTTTAAAAATACAGATAAATGATCTGTAGAACTAAAACCATTTTAAAAAAATCCAGCATGAGACCCAGTGTTCAGTACTGGTTTGAATGTTGGATTAGGACTTCAAGAGACCAGGGTTTCAATCCGCATTCATCTGTGAAAACCCACTGGATGATTTTGGGTAAGTCACACTCTCGCACCCTCAGAGGAAGGCAATGACAAATCTCTTCAGGAAAAAAAATGGCCAAATTTGCCACAACACACCAATGAATGCCTTGAGAATATTGTTTTGGTGACTTGGTTGTTTCGTTCACACAGCAAAATGTCAAAAGATGACAAAAATAAGGACTGGAATATCAGTACTTTAGAATGGAGGTAGAGAACATGTGGGTTTTCGTATGCTGATAAACTTCTGTACCATTATTGTCACCAATAGCCAAAATGGCAGGATCTGATGGGGATGACCTTGAAGGGTTATGGCTTCCGTGTCCCTACTTTAGATAAGGAAAAAAAAAATGATGGCTCTGAAAATGCATATAAAGGGCCAAACAGCACATGTATTTGTTCTGAATCATACTGGCAATAGCATAGATCAAATTAAAATTAACAAGAACTATAGATACATCAGAAGAGTGTGAGTATATATACCTAAAATAAGAGGAAGACAAAAGATAACACAGATCAACATTTCTACTTGGAGGCAGTCAGACATATATAAAAAAAAACCTATTTCCTGACATCTACTTTGCTTCAGTTTTCAAGGAAAATGATACATTTATAAGAAGATAAAGATAACCAAGGAAGGAAGGAGTACAGGTCAGACCAGGAAATGAATAGATCATATTTTAATAAATTTAAATCAACATGATGTGATAAAATATAGTTTGAGGTGTTGAAGGGATTAGCTTAAGAAATTGCAAAGCCATTAGCAATTATCTCTGAAAGCTCCTGGAAGTCAGGTTGGAGAGGAAGAACCAGAAATTATAGATCAGTTTGCCTTAGTTTTGTAATAGGTAAGTCAGTAAAATAAATGATGATAATCAGTTTGGGTACAGTTAGAGAAAAAGTGGATAGTTGTTAGCAATCAATATATATATTTAAACTAGCTGTAGTAAATAACTAGTTTTGGGAGATCTATAAGCCTGTTTAGAAACTGTTAGTTCTCTTAGGCGAGTTACAGACAGCCCCTTTCGGGCGGCCTGTAGGCGCACCTTTCCCCGCCGGATCGGGGCCTCAGCAGCCAGACCGGCAGCCGCTGAAGCCCCGATCCTCCGCTTTCCGGGCTGCGGGGAAGCGGCAAAAGGCCCCTTCCCCGCAGCCTGGAAAGGGGTGTCCTTGGGGCTTCAAGCCCCAAGGACACCCCGCGGCAGCGGGGAGAAGGAGAAAGGGGCTGTTTGGCCCCTTTCTCCTTTGGTCCGCTGGGCGCAGCCGTCTGAAGCCTGCGCCCAGCAGACCAAACCAGGAAGGAGCTCTGAAACGGAGCTCTTTCCGGGGTTGCGGAAAGGGCGCCCTAGGCGCCCTGCTGCGACCCCAATACATCACAACCGCACCGCCTCGTTTGGAGGCGGCGCGGTCATCACATACCGCCCCGTCTTAACCCTAGTATGCGCTCCGCGTGTACTTTTTAGCCCATCTGTAACGGGCCTTAGTCATGATCCAAACATAATGGGTTGATGTATGATACTATGGATCATTCTTCCTCTTTATATTATTCATAAAGTAGCTGGTATTTGGGACAAGCAACATGCATGTAGTCAGCTTTCAAGATTACAGTTTAGTTCAGTACAAGAGGAAGTGTGACAAGGTGGTTTAAGGACTCTGGAAAACCAGAGATTGAATCCTTCCTGGTGAACCATGGGAACCTTAAGCAGATATACCTCTCTCAGCCATAGTAGAAGTTAATGCAGTCAATGAAATTAACTGCAACCTCTGCTAAATAAACCTTGCCAAGAAAATGCTAGAATAAGGGGACCATAAAGGTCAACTTGTAGGCAAAACAAGATCCTGTACATTACAATTTAGGTAATGAGTTTATTAGGAATAGGAAGAATATTCCAAAATGTATATTTTTAAATGGTTGAAATGCGTGGTTTTTTTAGTGTAGAGAAATCCTGACAAGGAGAATTCTGGACTGATGAGAATCTTTGCAGTTTGGGATGTGTTCTGTGCAAAATCCATAGGTGGTTGTTTTGCACAGAAAGCAGCATTTGTTGTGCAGGAAGCAGCATTTTCCGTGCAGAAAATGATATTTATACCCCATAATATTATTTTCTGCACAGAAAAGGCTATTTCCTGAACAGGAAATTGTGTGTTCTGGGCCAGATTTGCATAGAAAACAGCATGTTCTGTGCAGGAAAAGATATTTCTACACAGCAGTATTATTTGAAATAGAATAGCTGTGTGGTTTTTAAAGGATCTTCTTAGAGTGGGTAGAGAGTTGCTAAAATTACTCACTGCTTCCTTCAGTGAGAAGGTTGGTGAAGAATTACATCCCTGGATTATGAAATGATTATGAAATATTTGGTTTTAAATTGATTTTCTTCTGAGCTGAAAATTGTTGGCATTTGTATGTTGTTTAAAAGTTGGTTAAAAACAAAACCTTTAAGACATTCCAACTTCACTGCATGCTGCTCTTGGAATTTCTCTGGGGACTGTTTAAGCCACTCCTTATAAAGGCATCCCAGTAATCGCTTACTGCTAGCTGGCAGGCTAGTTCCTTCAGATTTACCATATGGATTAAATTCATCATAAAACATACTGCAGATTACTAGCTGCCATCTGTTGAGAGAACAGTAGAAAAATGTATCAGCGGCAAGAAATGTGGATAGAATTTCCCCCCACGTTTCTAATCTGTACTGACTTGACTTCATAAAAAGTTGTTATTCCCCCTCTTACAGAATGGGCTCAGGGGTCATGTCTACTTTGCCAGGACTACTAGATGATGAAGCAGGTTCTGAGATGGGGAGAAGAAGGAGGTGGAGTCAAGAATAGTGAGGAGGTAGGAGAGAAACAACAGCTGTAGCATTCTGGTGGCAGGTAGCAAGTAGCTGAATCCCCCAATCTGATAGCCTGGAGGAAAGGAGACACTCCACCTGTGATGACCAAAGATGAGTCCTTCTTGTGAATAGACCTTGGGATATTCCCTTTTGCAAAAGGAGTTGTTACTTTTATTCACTATATTTTTAAAAGTCTCTTGCTTGCATTATGTATTACAGTTTTTTAAAAGCACCCTGCTATATTACTTCTTGCCTTCCATTGATTTGGGGTGGGTAGGATAGAGGGAAATTATATAAAACAGTACAAAAGTGGGCTAAAATATCATTTTTGCCCCATGCAGGAGATCCATTACTAATTATTATGTTACTTTCAAGGACAACATCTCACTACCTTCCAAGGTAAGGTATGGCAGGACACATAATTACTTGTTATGTGTGACTTCCAACATCTGGCTATGAGTAAAGGCATGGTTAAAAGCAAGGGCCTATTTATGAGCGAGAGAAAGAACTATGCACTGCACACACAGCTTTCAATTTTCAACAAACCGCCCTTTCTCCCTTTCTAAATTATACCCAAACCCATATATTTGACATGTGGTTCACTCATTCAGCCAAGCACCAAATTAATAGTTCTGGTTATAAAAGTAATTGAAAAGGTCCAAAAGAGTGGAGGGGTCTGGCACACATCAGACAAGGATGTTAAAGAGAGATGTGGGACTAACAGCCTACAATCCTTCTATACAGAAGCTGCCAGCCAGATAAATAACTGCTGACCTGTCAAGTACTCACAAAGAGGACTTTAACCTTGGTTCCGATATTTACAAGATACTATCAATGTGCTCTTATATATACATCCCCTCTTGGGGTTTTGAGTCCTTCCCCCTCCTGGGACGTCATCCAGTTTCCTTTCACTTGACAGCTGTGACTCTGCAATATTGAAGCCTGCTGGTTTCACCTTCAGCCCCTCTGTCATCAGCTTCCTGTGACTCAAGACTCTCCAAATATTGAATCATCATGTCTGCCACCTTTGTCCCAGTTCCAGACATTATTCTGCCTAGAGTGCTCTGTACTCTGACACGGCCTGCAGCTGCCTCCATCTTCGCCATATTGGAACCATGGCAACCGCATGCCGCGGCCCCAATCTGATGTTTCCAGGGTGCAAAAAGGACCCACAAAAAGCATCATGTGGATGCAGTGCCACAGGAGTGCATGTGGTGCAGTGTGCAGCGTCACACCACCATGGGGGCGAAGTTGGGGCATGTGTCGTATGGATGCCACACCCCAACTCCACACTCATGCCAGCCTTAATGGCTGGTCTGCACTGCCCTTACTTGGCTAAAAGGACAAATGTACTAACATGGGAAGAAATATTCCTGTTATTTTCCATATACCACCACTTAATTCTTAACTAAGAAGATTATTTTGTTATTTCACACATGTGATTAACATTAAAACTAGAATTTTAAAAACTGGGTGTTATTTGGTCGCTTCTACTGGACCATGTAATCTGTTTGCAGTTCATAGCAGACATAACCTAGAAAACATGTTTTAGTTTTTTTAAACTGTATTTTCTGTATCCTTTGTCCTCTTGAAATTTCATCTATTTTTCATCCAAGACGCTAGCAGGGAGTGTGCAAAACCCTGAAAGGCTAGTTTTTAACTGAACCTCCAAGGACCTGTGCAGTCAATAATGTAACCCACTTTTAAAAGAGAATATTAAATAGTTACTTAAGTAATTAAAAGACCAGCTTAAAGGAAAGGAAGAACAATTATAGTCTCTTGGCACATAGGATGCTAAGCATGCTTATTAAGCAGTAGCCATAAACACCCACATTTTTCTTCTCATCAGCTGCTTCACAGAACCATATTCCCACATTATTTTTTGAAGAAGTTTGAGAAGTACTAGAGTATTATATGAAGACAGTTATTGAATGAATCTTATGAACATGGACCTGAATGCTATACAGCCCAGCTGCACCAATTTGGTTTCTGAGCATTCTCAGGTGTGTCTCTTTATCATGAGAAACTAGAAATACAATACAAAACAATAAAAACATGTATTTTTTTAAAGTATGCATTTCATAAATATAGCATCACTCTTATATAATCATTTTGTGCATCATAAGGAACTCTTATCAAAATGTTTCTGTTCATGGTATTTGAAAAAAACAACAGTATAACATTCAAATTAAGGTGGTTTTATTCCCTATCCTGCTTTGAAAACATTCATTAATGGTACTATAAACTGTTGCATTACCTCTCTTTCATGAGATTTTTTTTAGCAGCCCAGAGTGAACTTCTGAGATTCCTGTTTTCCTAAGATTCTTATGAATGCATAAACTGAGATTCTTTTAAAATAATGGGATAAATCAAGTTTCCTTTCCCTTGACAGCTGTGACTCTGCAATATTGAAGCCTATCAAGTGTGATAGCGGCAGTAGCATTTTACATGTTCAGCAGCCCTGAACTGCAGTTCTCTGGCCTGAAACAGTGCTGCAGAGCATTTCCCAGCTCACCAGTGATGGTTTAAGGATAAAGGAGTTTGGAGGGGAAAGGATGGCTGCAGGAGGGAGGGTGGATCCCCCACATACTTCCCATGATCAGCCTCTGCAAGCACAGTAGCTGTGTTGAATTTTGGGGAAATATTTTTGCTTTTGTAATATGTCATCCCACTGTTTTTGACAAATTATATTGTCCCATATGTCATATATTACAGGCAATACTGGGCCCAGTGGAACTGTTTGTTGTTGTTGTGTTTTCAAGTTGTCTCCAACATATGGCAACCCCAAGGCAAACCTGTTGTGGGATTTTCTTGGCAAGATTTATTCAGAGGAGGTTTACCATTTCCTTCCCCTGAGGTTGAGAGCATATTACTTGCCCAAGGTCACTCAGTGGACTTCATGACTGAGTGGAGTATCGAACCCTGGTCTCCAGGGTTGTCATCCAACACTTAAACCATTACATCACCTTGGCTCTCGAGTGGAATTGTCTTCTCTCTTAATTATGGAGGGTTTCTTGAAATGACTGAAAAATTACTTTCTTACTGTTATGTCCATCAGTGTTTGGTGTATGATATTAACGATGAGAGGCTCTCAAGAAAGAGACTCTTAAATACCCTAAAGGTTCCAGATTCTGTCTGATGTTGGAAGCTAAGAAGGGTCATCTCTGTTTAGCACTTGGATAGGAGACTGACAACATATACCAGGTATTGTAGGCTATATTTCATGAAAAGGAACTGGAAAAACCACTGCTGAATATTCCTTACCTAAGAAAACCCTATGAAATTCATGATTTCACCATAAAACGACAGGTGATATGAAAACATATACACAACACACATGTAGTCTCTTTCGGCATAAAAAGAAAAAGGGAATCCTATAGCACCTTTGAAGCTAACTTAGAAAAATACAATTCTGTCATAAGATTTTGTGACATCCATTCAAGTGCATGTGAAGATAGTTCGTCGTTTCCAATACAGGGGTGGAAAACTGTGAAAGGTAAGGAGGAGTCAGAGTCCCCAAAGTCCACCCCTGCTCTAATACAACTATGTCCAGCATTAGTCTGAAAAACATTATAATGTTTTGCACAAGCAAGCAGAGGCCCACAGGTGCATTACAGACCGCCCAAAACAGGCAGTCTCGTGCCACCGCTGGTTGCTCCGCGAGGGAGCTGCAGCAGCCAAACCGCGCGGCTCCCTCGCGGAGCAAAAAGAAGCCCCAAAATGGTGCTTCTTTCCGTGGTGCGGATATGACGCCGTGAGGTGCCAATGGCGCACTCGCAGCGTCATATGCGCTATGTAAAGATGGCGGCCCCCGTGTGGAACGGGCGCTGCCATTTTGTACGGACTCGGTCCATATTAGGGTTAGGGGCGTCTGGAAGGTACACCACTTTCTAACTCTAATACGGACCCAGTCCGTACTATTACGCCCGTTTGTAACGGGCCACAATTACAGATATTTTATCAGTATGCAAAAAAAAAGATATTTTATCACCTTTGAGACTCACTCTGTGAAATAAGTTGTAGCATAAGCTTTTGAAGACTTGGTCTATTATTATAATTGTTGTTATTATTATGCTTTATTTACATAGTGCAGTAGATTTACACAGCGCTGTACATACAAACAATAAAATACATAAAAGTAAACCCTCCTATGGCGTACATTCTAAGAAATAATAGCATAATACATATAAATACTACATAACAATAAAGGAAGGGGTTCAATAAAATAAGGCAGGCAACAAATTAAAAATGTCAAATAACAAATAATACTCATTTTAGGTCTACTTCCTTGGAGGCATGAAGTGAAATGGTGCATAGGAACGATCTTTATAATCAGACTAATTATAGCTTCTGTCTGGTTCCCAGCCTGCACAAACCACAGTCAAAAACTCGCTCCACCATTCATATGGTCATCCACCCCCACTCACCTCAGGCAATGTCTTTCCGCCTGCTTTTGTCCCTCAAAACTACTACAGTTAAAACTGACCATCACCTTATCCCCATCCCCAAAAGTTTTGCATTTCTATGGCTATTCACACAGCCTGATTATAAAGGTCCCTTCTGGGCACCAGTTCATTCTGTACAACTGAAGTAGACCTAGTCTATGATGCCTTTCTTTCAGGTAGCGTCAAAGATGCTACCTTTGCATACTGATATTCCTGACCATCTCAGCTATGTCTCTAGATATGTTATCAACAAAGGTGGCACCCAAGGGTTCAAACAACTGCCCCATACTTGTCTACTCTTCTAATATTTAAAGAAAAAGTTCAGAAATGTAATGTGGAATGAAAATTTCATTTTTCCACTCACCCACAAATGGTCTTCATAATGTTCTTCCTGCAGCATGATTCTTCTCTGGTGCCACAACTGTTCTGTAGCCACAGAGCATACTTAGCCAAGCACAGAAGAAATGCATGGCAAGCAGGAATTTATAGACAGTGAAACTGCTTGGTGGCGATTGACAGGAGAAATGAGGTGTGAAGACCAGAGACATGTAAAATAGCTGCTGGGTTAGAACATATCACCCTTTTCGATATCTATGCATGTGTGGAAGCAGGCAGTTGTGAAACTTGTCACAACAAGTTTATTGTGAACACATTTTGTTCTCTTGCTTGACCTCTTCAAAAAGGTCTTCATGCTTTAGTGAAAGTGTTCAGTAACACTCATCCCAGCACAACTCCTTCCCCACTCATTTGCATATAAAAGAGCATAATTGCATTGCATTTTGGAGTCATTTGGAGAGCGAGTACCTTGTCCCTGCCACTTGCCACTCAGCAGTTTGTATATTCAGAATTGTATACTGTATACTCTGACTTACCATGAAAACATAAAGGCTACTATTAGGCTTACATCAGAGGTTTAAGAATCTAGAGTGAGAACTGATGTCAGATCAAGAAGAAAATCATGAATGTTCCTTTTTCCAAGTACATGTTTAGAGAATGACATTGTAAAATTTGGATATTTTCATCTGCATAGTTTTTTTGTTAAGTAATGGTATAGTTATTTTAAAACCTTCTGCAGTAAAATACCAATTATTAGATACTTAGTTACTCTTGCTTGCAAAAATTGTTATGTTATTTTTTTGGCACTCAAATACCTACAGAACTGGAACTGAATAAAAATTGCTTAAGGATTCCAGAATTTGAAATATTGCATTTCATTCTTTGTTCTCATATAAGCCTTCTTTTCTCTTCTCTTCTCTTCTCTTCTCTCTCTGTGTTAAAAAATATTCTTAAACATATAACACACTTGATTTTCTAGCTAAACTCAACTTTTAGAATTTCTTACTAAGCGTGACCTTTTATATTTCCAGACTCTCAGAAAAGATAACCTAACTAACAACTGCATGAGTTTGCTCTAGTTCATTGCAGCAGTGCACAACCTGCTGAGCACAGATCCATCAAGTGGTGTCAATTCAGACTGTGCATTTGTGCACTGACCTTTTTCACAGAGTGCTTGTTTTCTTTTCTTTTTCTCTCTCACCCCCACCCCATCCTTTTTTTGTAGTTGATTGCTTGGATCCCTCCTGCTCCAACCATGGTGTCTGCATAAATGGAGAATGCCTCTGCAGCCCAGGCTGGGGAGGCTTAAATTGTGAACTTCCTCGTGCCCAGTGTCCGGACCAGTGTAGTGGGCATGGCACATACCTCTCTGACACAGGCCTCTGTAACTGCGATCCCAACTGGATGGGTCCTGACTGTTCCGTTGGTAAGAAAAACACCTGATTGGTAGCATTTTTAAAGCCTTCCAGTATGTGGCTAGTGCATGGTCTTTTGCTACTAAGTCAAGATAACACAAATCAGTAATTCAGCTATTATATTGAGTGCTGAAGTTAATTCCAGACACCTAAAATCCTTCATACATACTTTCATAGTAATTCTGACTCTGGTCCAAAAGGCTTAGCTTTTTCTTATGCTCTCCATATCTTCACATGTAAAAGACCAAGGTATGGGAACCATTGTTTTTTGTTTGTTTGTTTTAGCTTGAATCTTAGTAGTGATAGTAGTAGTAGCAGCAGGAGCAATAATACAAAATCACTAATTTGGTCTTTGTCTTTGTTTAATTTCCTGCCCATTGTGAAATTGGCCAGGATCCAACTCTATGCATTTCCTGATGCAAAAGGCTCCAGCAGCTGATACAGGAGGGGACAGACCATTCATGTCCTTTGTATTTGCTCTGGGTAGATGAGAGCAGAATTTGGTGTGGTGCAGAGAGATGGTAATGGAATAGGAGAAGAATGTCTTGTTTGGGGCACACAGGGGCTTTGTGGGGAAGGGAATCACCTCCTCTTAGATCCATTAGAAGAGCTTTTTCTATCAACAGATAAACACAATTGGATCCTGGTTGTTACATATAAGGAAAACTCATGAATGCTTCCCTTTCCAAATGCCAATACGATCCTCGATAGAGAATTTCTTTGTTCTGTCTCTCCCTCTTACCCTTCTTCTTCCTCTCCCATTTTGCTTTATCATGTCTTAATCTCAAAAGATATGAGAACAACAATTTAGCTGATATCCATTGATGGCAAATGGGGCAAAAGGTGAGCTGTTTCAATGTACATTTTGAAGGATGCTGATAATATTAATATATAAATTTATACATAGACTTTCCAGCTCAGAGTACCCTCAACATAATGATTCAAAGTTGTATTCATCCTCTGAAAGATTATTTATGAACATTCTTGGAAGAAGGCTTGCTTACTCACATTTTACAAATAAGTTGTCTATGATACTGTAAAGTCATAAATCACCCATAAAGTCCAGATTCTGCTAATGCCCATGACAATGCCGGACAATAACCATCTCTCTCTTTCTCTCCAGAAGTGTGTTCTGTAGACTGTGGCACTCATGGTGTCTGCATTGGCGGAGCATGTCGCTGTGAAGAGGGCTGGACAGGACTAGCCTGTGACCAACGTGTCTGCCATCCCCGCTGCACCGAGCATGGAACTTGTAAAGATGGAAAATGTGAATGCCGAGAGGGATGGAATGGGGAGCACTGCACCATTGGTAGGCAAACGACAGCCACCGAAACAGGCACATATTGCTTTCTTTTCATAACTTGTAGAAGCATAGTTATTATTGTGAATGGCAAAGGGCTGTCTCTTTATGGGCTCATGTGCTTACAATCATTAGCTTTGCCTCTAAAATCCAAAACATAGGTTTGTGGTGGGGTTTTTTTCTTTTATAATGCCATTTTTAGAAAGAAAGAAATAAAGAAAGATTTTGAGAGCATTCAGTGAAATCTACCAACAAAAAGGAAACAAGTCTGAGGATGCTAAAAAGATGGTGCTGATTTGCTAAAAAAAAAAAAAAAGCATCAGGCCTTTAAGCTCACCATCTTTTTAACATCCTCACACTTGTCTGCTTTTTCTTTGTGGATTTCTCAAACTCATTGCCAAGTTATATCCTGTATTGATGCAAATGAATGTTCAACAAAACTTTTGTGTTCGGCTGTTTATTCCATCTAGGGATAATCACACTAGAGGAGACTTTCAACTAAAGTTAACTAAAGATTTATTTCAATTAACACCCTCCTACTACCACCACACCATACTTCCTGATTCAATGCTACCTGCTTATTAAATATTCCATTCAGAATGCATCACCACAATAGCCATCAAGAACAGGGGTCAAGTTGAGGGGGAACTACCCCCCTGTTGTTACAGAAATAGCTCCCCAGCATTTTCCTGCGTTGTGCTGTGACAGTGGTCATGGTGTTTGCCTATAGACTGAAACAGCATGGGAGGGCCGAGCCAATGCTGCAGCATGCTGGTATACCCTTTCCTAACAGCATGCTGCTCAGTACAGCTTTGGCATCATGTGGAGTGCCATGACTAACACAATTGCATCTCCACTGTGATATGTCAGCCAAGAAAGTAATAACAAACATATATTGCTTCAGATGTTTTTTACCGTTTTGAATTTTAAACCTAAGTTACTTAATTTGTCACTTCAAAATGTAGGTCGCACATGTAAAACCCAGATAGCAACTGATAGCGTACCTCTGCTCTGTTCAAAAGAAGTAGGTGATTTCTTCTTCTGCAGAACGTCTTTATTTATAAGCCAGGGGGGGAAAAGAAAAAATTGTCATGCCTACCCAGGAGAACATGCAGTTTAGAGTCAGCATAGATGTTTGCTTTCTAATTCCCTTTGTCATTCATTTAGCTAACTAGTTCTTTTCAAAATGTTTAAGAAATCTTTGAAAAAGAAACTATAGCTTTTTAAGTTTCTTGGTTGGAGAATGGGACATTTTAAAAGGCAAAAGGTGAACTGAAGTTGTGATGGCAACAGAAGACTTTAAAGGGACAGCTCTTTTACCAGTGAATTGTTTTTTGTTCTAAAGCAAAGATCTCTGGATGTGCCGTCAGACATTTGTTTATTTGTTTATTTAAGTTTCTTTTTAAGTCTCTTTGGGTAGCTAAACCTTTTGGGAAATGCTCTTAAATTGGAATGAGAAATACCCTTCAAAATAAATTTTAATCCTACACGTATTTCAAGGTGATGCTGAAGTTTAGAGTATGTTTATAATGCAGTTTACAAACACTGAAATCAATATTCCCAAGCAGATGTGGGCTGGTTTCCCTGGCCTTGTGCACTTCAGTAGCAGCAGGATCTCTTTTTATTCCTATGGGGGTGAATTCCAAGACCACTTTCATTTTATATCAACTTTGTATCTAGTCAATAACTTTTCCAAAAAGGTTTACCTTCTTCCACTATCTTTGTGTTAATGTCTTTGTTCTTTCAAGTGTTTTCATGTGTTTCTCTGTAACGTGTTTGTCTTCAATTGCAGTCCTACAGGCACCTCAGAGTAAGCACCATTGAGTTCAATAGGGTTTAATTCTGAGGAGGCCCACATAGGATTTTATTGTTAGTTTGAAATTACTGTGCACACAATAAGATGGATATATATTTGATTTCTCAGATAAGATTTGTGCGAGGTCTTACTTTCTGCCTGAATGGCTAAATTATGAGGAAAATGTTCCCCCTCCTCTCTTTTTTTTACAAGTGAATATAATAGCAGCAGCTTTTGAAGTATTATCAGTGTGTATTATCACATGCTTTTCTACAAATAATTTTGTTCTCTGGCAAGGAATGGATTGTGCTTTTAAATAATAGAACTTTAGATCTAGTTACAGAAAGTACTAAGAAGGGCAAATCATTAGATAACATGTTGATCTCATTTTAAAATACAACTGTGCAAGCACTCTTATTCTTAAGAAGGATTTATGGTTCATATAAAATGGCAGCCACATTATTATACTTTCAGAATGATGTTGTCCTGTCTTGTTTTGGGGCTGGAACTTTCAAAAATCTAAATATATTTTTACAATTGACTTGAACTAGACTGCTATTTTTAAAAGAAGGTTAAATTTTAAGCATCTTCAAGTCCTCCTTTCCCCATCGTGCCACTTGAGCTAGAAGATATTACATGCATAAAAATAGACATTTTCATCCCTACCATTTGATTCATGAGGAAACATAAAGTGCATGTAAGATATCTCGAAACATCCCTTTCATTGCTCCAAAATTTTGTATGGCAATGGTGATGCCAACAATAGCTCTTTACAACAAGGAGAACTTGTAAATGTATCCATAGCATGGGAAGATGCCTAGGAAACACAGTCTTCCAGTGGTCATGGTGCTCAGGATGCTTCTTCAACAGTGTTCTCAAGAAAAATGGAATACCAGACTTCCCTTGCATTTCTCTCCCAACTGCTACATAAATTCAGGTGGAGATAGAGGAAATGGTAGCTCAAGTTTAGTTTATTATTGTGGGGGATGGTGGCAAATCAATATGACCCATACCCAATTTTGGAGCTACATCATAGTAGGTCAAAATTCTGTAGGTGACATACACTGCCATACCTACCATTGTACCAGCATCTGCACTTTTTTTTTTTTTTTTTTTTTGGTCTTTGGGTAAAATACTGCCGCCATGTTCCAATGCAACCTGAGATGGATGTCTCTGTTTCATATTTCCATAGCCCATACAGAACCTGAGCATACTGACAGTTGAATCACACTGCAGTAATGGTGGCAGGAAGTTACCTAAACTGCAACTAAATGTATCCACTGGTGGAGTAGATGCTGTTGGTGGAAAATATTCACCTTCTCCACAGCACACACCCCAGTTCTGCTCCAGCACATCAGTGGAAGAGAACTGAAAGTGGAAAAGTTGCAGTGAGGGAAAATAATCCCTTTGTACAAGCAGAAAACTTGTTGTTCATTAATTGGATAGTGCCCAGTGGCTTTTAGTTCCTTTGACCACTATTTGGCAGAAAGGTAATTAAATATATAAATAAATAATAATAACTAAAAAGTACTACAGCAAGGCACTTTGCACAATTTGAAAAAAATGAGTAAATTTGCCATTAACTTAATTTTAAGTCATTGCAGTAAGTGGCTGTCTCATGCAAATGAAGCTGATCTAAAAGTCCTCTGTACATGGTATTATGCAACTACTCTCCTATTCCTGCACCTGATAACGTATGGAGAAAAAGAGCTTCCCTGTGGTGATAATAAATGTCTGTGGTATAAGTGATTATAGGTACAGTTAACATTATTACCATACAACAGAACAAAATCTTTTAGAAAGATGAATGGAAATTAAAGCACAACTAAGGAACAACATAAAGACAAGTGCAAAGTGCAAACAAAATCTTAAACATATGTCATGCCTAGATTTAATACTGATACATTTTCTTTTCTTTGTTCACTTATTAAAGCATTTGGCCCAAAACAAATCAGTTAACTCCATTGCATATGGCACTTTAATACTTTGATCTATGCCTATCTCAATCGTGTGGAAATTTGTTTCTCTCCAAGGGCTGCATTAATTCCAATACAGCAAGAAAGGGACTCATGCACATACAGGTTTCCAAGGAAGGAGTGAATCTCGACCTACTGTTTCATGAACAGAATGGTCCCTTCTGAACCAGATCAGTGGATGTTTCCATTCTACAAACTAAACATTTGTATGGGTGGGAGATAAATTTTGCTATTTTCCCCTAAATTTAATAGGCCCAAAATCAGCTGCCGTACTGTTCTGGAGAGTTTTTAAAGCCCTGGAGCATATTATCAGGAAAAGAAGAGGCTTTAGTGAGAGGGAAATCAGTTAAAATCATCTTCCAACCATAGGAACTTTCAGTCCTAATCCACACAGCCCTGAATCTAATCTATTCTTTCTATGATGGATGAGAAACTACACTCTTAGGTTAGATGTTAATGAATATCTTATATCCATATAATGATGCATGACAGGATATAGACACACTATACAATTGGATCAAAATGGATCAAGACTATTATACTGGCAAAGATCATCACCTGTGATATTTGGATAACTCTTAACAAATATAGAAAGACACATAAATGCTGTTTTCTATGTAAGCACATGCCTTAGTTATATCTCATTTGAATTACTGTAACACAATCCACATAAGGCCACCATTGGAAAGCGTTCTGAAGCTTCACCTAGTCCAAAAAGCAGAAACCAAATGGTTAACTGGGGCTGGCTGCATGAAACACAAAACTCCACTCTTGAAGCAGCTCCACTAGTTACCAATCCATTTCTGGGAATAATTCAGAACTAGTCATAACCATAAAGTCCTATTCAGCTCAGGTCCAGGTTATTTGAAAGACCATATTCTCCCTACAAACCTCCCTGTGTTTTGAGATCTTCAGGGGAAGTCCTTCTCTCTGTTCTCCCACCCTCCCAGATACACCTGTAGGAAGATGGGAGAGGGCCTTCTCCATTGCTGGTCTCAGGCTCTAGACCTCCCTTCCATTATGAAGTTAAGCTGCACCCTCCTTGCTGTCATTCTGCAGGCAGAAGAGGGGTTTGTTTCTGGCAGGTCTTTGAAGACTGACTGTTCAAGGGTGATAGGTCTTGCATAATGTGCTGCATTATCTATTTGTTGTTTTCTTTTTAATGGCTATGCCTGTAACTGCATTTAATTTTATCAATATTTTAATTTCATTTTTTTACTTTTGTATGAGGTAGCTTGTTGTAAGTTGCCTTGAGTTCCATACAGGGGATAAATCTGGGCTTAAATACATACCAACCTCTTCTTCCTCCTTCTCCTCCCTGTACCAGTTAATAACCATTAAAACCCCAAAACTGAATTCATAGTTCATGGAGAATATCTGTTATTGCTGTTGGTGTTGTGTGCCTTCAAGTCATTTCCAACTTATGGCAACCCTAAAGTGAGCCTGTCATGGGCTTTTCTGGGGCTGAGTGGGTCACCCAGTGAGCTTCTATGGACAAGCCGAAAATCAAACCCTGATCCGCAGAGTTCTTGTCCTGTGCTCAAACCATTACACCACAATGGCTCTCAGAGTGTCAGAGTGTGGAGGGCGGGACCCACATTTGCTTGTGACAAGTAATGCGTAGTGGTTTTGACTCAACAACTCTACTCAAGTGGCATCAGGTTAGAATCAGATATTGAAATAGAACCTTGCCTTTAAGTATCAGATAGCAGCCAGTACATTCCTTTAAAGAAGTATTCCCAGTAGATTGACTGTTATAGTCATTACTAAAGACTTTGCAGTATGGACAACGAGGGATCTGCTGTAGTCACCTGCAACTCTTGTGGGATGTTTCTCTTCTTGCCCACAGAAGTCGAGAACTTCACATGCACCAAGTGCAAGTTGGTAGCACTCTTGAAGGAGAAAGTGCAGCAGCTGGAGTCAAGAGTAGCTACACTTTAGCATATTAGGGAACAAGAGGATTTCCTGGACACAATAGAACTAACCATCTTGGATGAGTACCATGCAGAGGAAGATGCTAGGGTGGAAGAGGTCACTTGCCATACACAGGAGGCAGACAGCTGGAGGAATGTCACAAAGAGAAGTAAGCCAAGAAGGAATTGTTCTGGGAGCTTGCAGCTAGAGAATCAATTCAAAGCTCTTTCCCTTATCAAGGAGGATGAAGAAGAGCAGCATGGACAGACTTCAGGGACAGAGCAGGGGAGCCTGAGAGTCCCACCCGAGGGAACAGTCGCAGCTAAGCCTCGGAGGAGGCGTGTGGTCGTAGTGGGGGACTCCTTGCTGAGGGGTACAGAAGCAGTGATATGTAGACCTGACAAGATGTCTCGAGAGGTGTGTTGTCTTCCAGGTGCAAAGATCCGTGATGTGACAGAGAGGCTGACAAGACTGGTCAAGCCTACTGACAAATACCCCTTCCTTTTGGTCCACGTGGGAACTAATGATACTGCAAGACACAGCCTTCAGAACATCAAAAGGGATTACGAGGCGCTTGGTAGGAAGCTGAAAGGAATGGATGTACAGGTTGTCATCTCGTCTCTTCTGCCAGTTGAAGGGCATGGTCCAGGAAGGGAGAGGAAAATAGCAGATGTGAACAACTGGCTTCGCAGATGGTGCCGCCGAGAAGGATTTGGATTCTTCGATCATGGGTTGCGGTTCCATGAGGAGGGACTTCTTGCAACAGACGGGTTGCATCTCACGCCAGTTGGAAGAAATGTTTTTGCCAACAGTCTCAAGAACTTGATCAGGAGGGCTTTAAACTGAGTTCCGAGGGGAAGGGAGACAATATTAAGGAAGGCGAAAGGGATGGCGAAAATAGTCAAACTGACAGAGGAAACAAGAAAAAAAGTGCAAGGACCCAACAGTGGGAGGCAAAAAAACTTGCACAGGCAGCAAGTAAAAGGGAACTATGGTCTGCGATGTCTCTACACTAATGCACAGAGCATGGGAAATAAGCAAGATGAACTCGAACTCCTAGTACAACAAAGCAAATATGATATAATAGGCATCACTGAAACCTGGTGGGATGGGTCTCATGATTGGAATGTGGAAATAGAGGGGTATAACCTTTTAAAGAGAAATAGGCCAAACAAGAAATGAGGAGGAATAGCACTATATGTCAGAGATATTTACACCAGTGAAGAGATCCAGGACATCAATCATGGAAGCCAGGTGGAGAGCATCTGGGTAAAAATTAAAGGGGAGGGAAACAACAAGGATGTTACGGTGGGAGTCTACTACAGACCCCCAAGTCAGACTGAGGAATTGGATGATATCTTTCTAGAACAGATGACCACACAGTCAGAAAAGAGAGATGTAGTAGTGATGGGCGACTTCAACTATCCTGATATTTGCTGGAAGTCAAACTCAGCAAAATCCTCAAGGCCTAGCAAATTCCTCACTTGCCTGGAAGACAATTTCATGGTCCAAAAGGTGGAAGAGGCAACAAGGGGGTCAGCTATTTTAGATCTGATCCTAACCAACAAGGATGACTTGGTTAATGGGGTGCAAGTGGTGGGATCATTAGGTGGAAGTGACCATGTTCTCCTGGAGTTTGTAATACAGTGGAAAGGAGAAGCCAGGCATAGTCAGACACGCATCCTAGACTTTAGGAGAGCGGATTTCAGTAAACATAGAGAAGTATTGAGGGCAATTCCATGGTCAGAAATACTAAAAGATAAAGGAGTTCAGGACGGATGGGACTTTCTCAAAAGGGAGATACTGAAGGCACAATTTCAAACAGTTCCAGTGAGAAAGAAAAACGGGAGGTGTCTCAAGAAACCAGGATGGATGACTAAATGGAAAAAGGGGGAAGATGGAAAAGGGGGAAATCACTAAAAAGGAATTCAAAGAAATAGCAGGCATGTGTAGGGGTAAAATCAGAAAAGCTAAAGCACAGAATGAACTCAGGCTTGCTAGAGAGGTTAAGAACAATAAAAAGGGCTTTTTTGGATATGTCCGCAGCAAAAGGAAGAAGAAGGAAACGGTAGGGCCACTTCGTGGAGAAGATGGCAAAATGCTAACAGAAGACAGAGAAAAGGCAGAATTACTCAACACCTTCTTTGCCTCAGTCTTCTCAGAAAAGGCAAAGGGTGCTCAACCTGAGGATAATGGAGCAGAGGACAG
>NC_056523.1:116477743-116489274 GCF_019175285.1 Sceloporus undulatus | reverse complement strand
TAGTAGAGGAACACCTTATTAATCTAAATGAATTTAAGTCTCCGGGACCAGATGAACTCCATCCAAGGGTATTAAAAGAACTGGCAAATGTAATATCGGAGCCATTGGCAATAATCTTTGAAAACTCCTGGAAAACAGGAGAGATCCCAGCAGACTGGCGGAGGGCAAACGTTGTCCCCATCTTCAAAAAGGGGAAAAAAGAGGATCCCAACAATTATCGTCCAGTTAGTCTGACATCAGTACTAGGAAAGATTCTGGAGCAGATCATTAAACAGAGAGTCTGTGAACATCTAGAAGGCAATGCCATAATCACAAAAAGTCAACATGGGTTTCAGAGAAACAAGTCATGCCAGACAAACCTGATCTCTTCCTTTGATAAAATTACCAGCTTGGTAGATGAAGGGAATGCTGTGGATATAGTATATCTTGATTTCAGTAAGGCCTTTGACAAAGTTCCCCATGACATTCTTGCAAACAAGCTTGTAAAATGTGGGCTAGACAAAGGAACTGTTAAATGGATCTGTAATTGGTTGACCGGCCGAACCCAAAGGGTGCTCAACAATGGCTCCTTTTCATCCTGGAGAAAAGTGACCAGTGGGGTCCCACAGGTCTCTGTCCTGGGCCCAGTGCTATTCAACATCTTTATCAATGACCTGGATGACAGAATTGGAAGCATACTTATCAAATTTGCAGATGATACCAAATTAGGGGGAATAGCTAATACCCCAGAGGACAGAATATAGTGCCACTGTATTCTGCTCTGGTCAGGCCCCACCTAGAATATTGTGTCCAGTTCTGGGCGCCACAATTCAGAAAGGACAATGAGAAACTGGAACGTGTCCAAAGGAGGGCGACAAAAATGGTGAAAGGTCTGGAAACCATGCCCTATGAGGAACGACTTAGGGAGCTGGGGATGTTTAGCCTGGAGAAAAGAAGGTTAAGAGGTGATATGATCGCCCTGTTTAAATATTTGAAGGGATGTCATATTGAAGAGGGAGCAAGCTTGTTTTCTGCTGCTCCAGAGAACAGGACCCGGAACAATGGATGCAAGCTGCAGGAAAAGAGATTCCACCTGAACATTAGGAGGAACTTCCTGACAGTAAGGGCTGTTCGACAGTGGAATGCACTCCCTCGGAGGGTGATAGAGTCTCCTTCCTTGGAGGTCTTTAAACAGAGGCTGGATGGCCATCTGTCAGGGATGCTTTGATTTGGATTTCCTGCATGGCAGGGGGTTGGACTGGATGGCCCTAGTGGTCTCTTCCAACTCTATGATTCTATGATTCTATGAAACAGAATTCAATAATTATAAACATATATATTTGATACCCTGATATTGTTGGATATACCTCAATAAGACAGCTGTGCATTTTTGGCCAAATATCTAGATATCCCAAAATAAACAGATTGTATAAAATGCTGTGACTATTATCACTAATTTCCTGTCAGCTGCATGTAGTAATATCACTCACTATTGTAGAATCTACAGTATCGATCATATTTTGAATAGACAAGGATAAAACATTTGTATTTTAGCTTTTCTTTAGCAAGGAAAACTGCTTTTTCTTTGAGGGGGAAAAGGTCACAATTCATCAAGAACATGGCTTATATTTTTCTCTGTACTTCTGTATCTAAGTTAGAAGTCAACAAATCTATCCCCCCACCCCAGCACCAAATTATGTTGTCTTCCAGCACAGCTGGATAGTTTTGTCCCATTAGAATGTTCTTTGTGTCACAAATTTCTTTTTCTGATTTTCTTGAAGTAATTTCAATAACAGTATTAAAAATGAAAACAATTTCCAGAGAGGAATTTCAAGATGAAGAGGACAGATATTATCTCTGAGGAAGGCAAATAATTTTGAACCATAAATGAGCATGTGGGTGGGATTCATATATATCTATTTCTAGCCTTTGCAGTGTATAAAAAAGTGAGAAAGATAAACCTCTTTACCAGATAAACAATGCAAATGCCATATCCTGCTCAATCAATAGTTTCTGAGATAAAGATTTAGGTCTGAATTCACTAGGTAGTTATACTTTGATAAAACTTTAAACACCTAGGGTGAAGATGTGACAATGCAATGTTAAAAAATAAAAAAAAGGATGGGTTTTGAACCACACTTGGTGGAAGGATGCAGGGAGATTAGTCATAATTGAGATTATCTCAGGGTGAAACAGACCGCCCTTTCTGAAGCTGGATTGGGGCCGCAGCAACTACACACCGCAGCTCCAATCTGCCTTTTTGCCAGCCAAAAAAGGAAAGGCAAAGAGCCACTCCTTTTTGGGCTGGCAAAAAGCTGACTTTTCCACACCATCACAACTGGAATCTGGCTTTAAGGTGCTCTGCTAGTGTGTGGCATCTAAATGCCATGCCGCCAGAGTGCCTGGAAGCTAGACCTTGTCTGGGCAGCTGGGCAGCTTGAAGCCAGCTTCTGGCCATCTTGGGGGCATGCGTCATCTGTATTCCATGCCCCCAATTCATCTGGAAGCCAGCTTTTTATGCCATTCTGTTTCTTCCCTCAGTAGCCCTCATGCTTCTTCAGCAACTTTCCCCTTTAGTGTTAAAATCAGTTACCTCTGCTTTCTATATCATTGCAAATGATGCATGTCTAATATGTACACTGTAAATGATGTGCATTGTACATTTATAATTTACCTGTACAAACATGATGTTGTCACCTCTTTTGGTTCTAAGATTTCTAATTATTTGTTAGCTTTTTGGTAACTGAACAGCCTTTAAATTTATTTCTGGACCAGTAAACAATATTTAAAACTCAGTGGGCTGTGTATATAACTTGCTCATTGTGTTCCGCTTTTGGAGTGGTACAGCAACCTGTCTTAATTAAATGGTATCAGATCTGCGCAATGAAAATCCATTTTATCCTGACCTTGATTAATTCAGACTTCGCTCTCGTATGGGCCAGAGTATAGCATTCATTTTAAAATCTGGGTATCAAAGATAAATTCTGGATCCATTGGAGCTGACAATACCTTAAGGTCTGGTATGAAAAATTGTTTCAGTGTATAGGATTCCTTCCTTAACTGAATCTTTTCATATTTAAACTTTGCATTTTCTTGCCAACAATAAAAAAGACCTGTGTTCCTTTGAATCTAGCATATATCATACTAGGCTCAATACAAAGTAAACTCAGTATTTGTGAATCTCATTTATCAAATTTCAAGTGCTCCACTGTGGGAGAGTTTGGTTTTTTTTTAAATCAGCTTGTATGGCAAACATTATTAATCATATACAGTATAGGCTTTTTAAAAAACCAACAATAGCTTTTGATCTGATAATATTTCAAGAAACAGAGAAGACACGCTTTTTTCTATATGAATATCAATTTTCTTTCATGTTCTTTACTTGGTGCCACTTGTCATGATTAGAAAATGCATCAGAATATTGCCAGAATTGGGCTTTTCTTCTTCTTCCCATCTATGTGAATTCATTTCTTCTCTAGTCCACTTTAAATAGACAATCAGTATATCTTTGAAACATACACACTGTATTACATCCTGGCTTTCAAAGCACAGCATCCTGCAGATATTTGTAAATAACCTCCTGACCTAAATCAGAGTGGTGGGATTTCTGCATGGACTTTATTGATCCCCCTCCCCACCTACAGCTTGTTTGTATGAGACCAAAAAAGAAATAGGATTGATCAAACTGATCTTACTGCTGAAAGGACAGAGCTGATTTTGCTATTCTGAAGTGCACCAGCCAACCATTAATGTTCCAGCAAGGTTGTTTTCTGTGTTATTTTATACCCTGTGGTGTCAAGCACCAGTTTCAGAGAGTGAATGAATTACATAGTACTGTTGGAGATAAAATAACAGAGATATTTTAACTATTGGTGGCAGTGTAGCTGGCACTACTAGAGGTCAAATAAGGGTTGGGAACTTAAAAAACAACAACAGAGAAACACATTTTTCAAAATAAGCTGGTTCCCTTTGTTTGTCTGTTATGATTATTGGTTTAGCAATGGAGCATGATACTAGTAATTCTGAATCTAAAAGCCAGACTCTTCGTATAAGTATTCAGACTTTGACTCAAGTCTTTATTTTCTCCTAAGGATTACAGCACTTGAGTCAAGGATTGGCTTGTCTCAGCCACTCCACATGTAATTTAAGCCCCACTGATTTTTTAGGAATATCCAGGAACACATATTTGGAAAGAACTGTGATGACAGATGAAGGTGGGAATGTATTGTTTTATACCAGAATGTTACCTCAGTCAGGATAAGATGGATTACTGAACACAAAAGAACAGCAGGCTGTATAACATTTTTCTCAAAAATGATTTACAAATTTTGCAGTACATTTTCTTTCTTTTCAGTGATATCCTCCCACACTTTTTTTCAAAACATTATGGATCTTTTCTAATTACTCTGACCTTGTTTGAGCCCTGAATGGGCAAAATGACGTAGAACATATCTCCAAACAGAATATTTTTTTCACAGAGAAGGCAATTGTGATGGCTTGTATGTAATAGTTCTTATGCAACAGTTGTTCAATACCACATCAATATCTAATTCACTATGACAGTAACTCTCACCCCACCCCAATAACTCAATGTCATAGAATTTGCCAGAAAATTTAAAGGTTGCTTCTTTATTTTTCAATTACTCTCCCCCCCCCTTTTTTTTTTTTAAGTTTACAAAGATTATGAAAGTGAAAGAATGGCCTAAAAGGTGTGTGTGGGGGGGGGGGGGGGGGGGAGACCCTGCAAAAGTAACCAAAAAATTACATGTAAAGTGTATTCTTTATGTGGTGGGATTAATGGGCATGTGAGTCATTTCATAATGTTATCGTTCTATAACTGGTAATAATCTGTATCATCATTTATAATAATGTTTTGCCCTTTATTGATGGCCAGCAAGACTAATAATTTTATTAGGGAAATTATTTTTAAAAGCTCATTTTCAAAGAGTGCTGACCAGCCCATCTGCCCTATAGTCCTGCCATTTGGTGGCAAGGTTATGTTTAAGTGCAGACTACTTGAGATCCACCACATACAATTGAATTTATATGATCATAAGTAGTCAGTGACAGCAAAAGGTAGGCGTGGCACTTTTGTCAGTCAAGACTTTCTTCCACGGCAGTTTGATTTACATTTCCCAGGTAACCATATAGAAATTATCAAATCATATTCATTCTGTAAGCTAGAGATTTCCTCCTTCTTGGTTTTTGGGCAAGTTGGTCAGTTTCTTTATTCTTTCTTGAAAAAGCTGCAAATGAATATTTTGTGCATTATTACAAATACTTCCTTTACAAATAGTTGTGCCTTTTCATACTAGTAACATTCTGTCGGCACTCTGGACAATGCCTGACATCTGGAATTCATACACTATTATATGTTCTCAGTTGTGAGAAACCATGCCATGCACCTTGCAGAGTGAAAAATTATGAAATACACTTTTTAAAAAATGTTTACTAAATATTTCTTATCAAGTCCTAATGGCCCTTAACATCTCAACAGATGAAGGCCTTCCACTGATGCATTTTTTTAAAAAAAAGCTATGTGTGTAATATGAGATAGATAGATAGATAGATAGATAGATAGATAGATAGATAGATAGATAGATAGTAGATGTACTGTATCAATAAATACAGAAGCATAAATTTGAAAAAATGCAAGTCAAGATTCAGTTTTGTTGTTATTTGGTATTGGCATATTAAGAATCTATGCAGAATCAGTTTTTATCAATTTAACATTAACAACTTGTGGTTTTTATTCATGCATTACTAAAGACTATATGCAGACTGGCAGGGTTTAGGCATTCAAAATGGTTATTCTGCACTGAATTGTAGGAATTTGTAGAGGAAATCTTTCATATATTTAAAAATTCATTTATTTGTTAATACAAAAAAATGAAATACGCAAGCAAATATGTCTTTAGAATATGTATTCAGAATACATATTCAGTTTAGTGTTGGTTCTAAGAATTATAAAGGAGTAAACTTTGCACAGGAGTGTTTGGAACAACAAAACCATTACCAAGATTTATGGCCTTAATCCAACAATTTGGGGGCACTTAACCAATACTGTGGTGGAGCTCCATTCCACTTTGCCTTCTGCACTACTCAGCAGCCTGCTCCAAAGGATCTCCTGCCATGTAGAATAGGTTTTGGTGGCAAATGAGGGGCTGTAAGGATGTAGGAATATTCCCCTGAGGTTCTACTACACTTCCTGTCTTCGCTCCATCCTTCAGGGATGCAAATGGCAGCCCCTCCTCTGCAGTGACATGGAGGTAGAGAGAAAGAATATGGTCAATTTCTGCTACATAGATTCCAAAAGTTTTGAACCAGAGAACTTCAACAGCTTGGAGTGCAGTCCCAATTCTTCAAGCTAGACAAAGAGAATGAAGACAATTAGAACTCAAATGGTAGGGCCATTCCAAAGGGCTATTAACCTAGAATATGTGAGGTACTGTACCTCAGCAAGTAGAAGGAACTTTATTAGAGAAATGATAGTGCTATCTTTTATCCCAAAACACTGTGTTTTAAGATGAGGAGGCAGGGGAGAAAATAACTATTCTACTCATTTAGTAATAGCATTTTACTTAATTCTCTTTCTTTACAAGCTAGTGATTTATTGATCATAAAAGTGGTGCAACATCAAAATACTGAGCTCAAATGGCTTGGAATCTGAAGCGCTTGCTGGAGCCTTTGTAGAGCAAGTCCCACAAGGAGAACAATGATGTTATTTATTTATTTATTTTGGCAAATGCAGTATGTGCAAATACAAAAAGAGTAACTGTCATAGATGATTGTAATTCTTATAAAACCAAAGAGACATCAGTGCAGATGAGAAAACATTCTATTGTTTTCTCCACTGGGAATGCTGGAAAGTGGTGCTTAGTTCTTTCAGCATGTGGCCATCAACTTTTCGGCGCATTGTGAATATAAACCAAGCAGACATCTTTTGCTTTTCCCTTTAATGAAGCAAGGCAGAATGTGTGTTTACGCTCTTATAGACCTATTCCTTCTGGGAGCCAATAAAGAAATTAACATCATATAGCACAAAGCCTTATGGCAGTAAGGCAGTATGCCTGCTTGTCATTAAAGTTGGAAAGCACGGGTTTTATTTTTGATCTGCATTCCTGTGAATTTAAAGCTCTTACTGTTTTTACTATGAAAACTATTTTTACTGTCATAAGTCAAAATTTATTTCATGATCATTATTTTCTGGTGTTTTATTTTTAAAGAAAAAAGCAGTGTGAGACAGAAGAAAGTTAACTGTGTTCTGATAAGCTGTGTGTCCAACTGATCTCTTTTCAAAGACACTTAGTAATGGTGTGCAGGTAGCATAATGGGAGTAAGTCTCATGTTTTCATTTTTCCTGTAGTCTAAGAGGCAGCATTGATTTCACTCTGAACCTCTTGTTTTTCTTTGTTTCTGTTTGTTTTTAGGAATTTGATGGGCACAGGGAAAACAAATGAATGCTGTCATTACTTTCTTTGTTCTGAGAAGAACTGATAATAAGAGTGAGATAAAGAAACAAAGGCATAAATGTTAGATCTATTGAATTGCTTAAAGGTATCGCAGGGAAAAAATAGAAAACAATAACAGAAAATGCATTTCGCTATGGCTTGTCTAGAATCATTACTAATTGATTCCTTATTGTAATACTGATTCACATTTTTCTGATCATGGCCTGCTCAGTAGAGAACCTGCACTAACAAACTGATGAAAAAACAAAAGCATGAAAGACATCAATTATAGAGGGGAAAAACATAGAGAAATGGCGTAGTATCAAGGTCACCTATTGTTTGTGAAAATTAAAATGGCAGGTATAACTACAGGAAAATTCCAGATAAGTAGTGTTTTAAAGGGGGGGGGAATAGATCCATACTGTGCTGTTCAAGCACATTTCCACATGATCTGTCTTTCTGTGACAAATTCTCATTCTCCTGTAACTTTAACGCTTATTATACAGTAGGTTTTTAGTGCAATACTGTGATAAGTGAGGTTCAGATCTCTTTCCTGGAAGACCAAAGTCCACTACACTACAGCTTCCTGTCCCACCAAACACAATGACCTTTCACGTCTGCTTACCGTGGAATGGAAAACTTCAGAGAGGTTTAGAGGGGGACAACATGACAATATGAATAAAATAATTGTTACTCTGCATATTGTTTCTAGGGAAATGTCTTAAAATTACATTACTTTTTGTTTGTTCTGGCTTATGTTTTCCGTAATATAAAAACATAATGAACATAATTAATATTAACACATTGGTTCTAATCTCTGACTATCCATGGGGAGAGAATAGGGTTCCAGGTTGGCACTTCTTTATACAGAGCTGATGAGAAACCTGGGAATTTCTAATTCTATGGAGGGGGGGGAACGTTAAAAGTCATAATTTTCTTTTGTGGACTACTACCAATGGTAGCATATACAATACAATACGATGATGGCATATACAGATAGTAAGCTGAGCAAAAATGCACTTAAGACAGCTATTAACCTTATGAGGAATGGAAAGCTAACTTTTCAATTTCCAAGCTTTTGTGTAGTATCTGCCTTGAGCATAGCTCTTGCAGTGTGTGTGTGTGTGTGTGTGTGTGTGTGTGTGGTAGGAGAATCTTTAAATTATGCAACAATAGTTTTTCCCTCAGCCATTTCCCTATCTTCTTTCATTCCATAATGCCCAATGCTTGTTGTCTTGGTGCTTAGTTTGGCATTATTTCAAACATACTTCACACATCTGTCAAGAGAACAGGCCTCTTTCCTGATACACATGTTTTATTCTTCAAATAACAATTTCTGTTTGCTGCTGATCCAAGACAGCAACATGTATTAATTATTTGACAAGGTGCAATTTTAAGGAGATTAGAGATTGTTCTGTGAGACTTGATCCCATGACTCTGGTTGTCTTAATAAAAATCCCAAGAGTAAGAAGCCACTAGGTGTGGAGTTTGCTTTGTTCATGGGCAATGAGTGAAGCATTGTTGGGAACCATTGTTCCCTAATGAAGATGTATTGCACTTTGAACAAGCTTGTAGACAAGCAAGATTACACTACCAGTCATCAGACTGCAAACAGTCGACTACAAGCAGAAGGCATTTGTACAGTGACAGGGCCCAACTATAGCATTCAGTAGAGAGTAAATGCTACAGCTGGTGCCTGCGTGGATAGTATAGATTTAAGGGATTAGGAAGGCTTCACAGAAGCTGTTCATGCCAAGGATGATCTTCACTCTCGATAAACTTTTTACCTGTGACCTCCTGATATTAGAATCGATGCTCAAGATTTCAGCAATCTTGAAACAGTAGACAGTTGGAGATGGTATTTTCAAAGAACTTCAATATATATGTGCAGGTCAGCACTCTTGTCACATTTCATTGCAGCTCTGCTGCTCACTGTCCAGGAGCCCAGCCCTATGTCTTCATTATATATAGGCACTCTCTTTTCCTGGAATTTTGTGAGAGGGATTTTGTAGGACTGTTAGGTTTGCATAACTATACCCGTAGAGCTCTGGTTGTGTTTGTGCTCTGGGTAGCCATAATTGTAGTGCATGTGTGAATATAGTAAAGTAATCTTGAAATGGGAATATTGAAGTAGCCAAGTCCGGGGAAAATACAATGTTCTATCTAAGCTTCTGCTCACAGAAGACATAAATTTTCAATGTGTCTAGATGAATGGATACACAATTAGACTTTACTGTCCCAAATTCACAATTTCTGCCTCATTCTTTGGGGGGGAAATGGTATGCAAAACAGAATAAATCAAAGAATATAGGTAGCCTGTTGTTGTATGCCATCAGTCACACATGTGTCCATTCCCAATGACAAACAAAATACTAGGATCTTGGGCTGAGCATCACACACACACACACACACACAGATAGCACATTTTACACTATGCTGGATACTGTGGGGAAAATATTTCAAAAATGGTAGTAAAGACTTGGGCTTCAAGAATATTACATTTTATTTTACAGAATGAACTTTTTTCTGTAATAGTTATAGAAAAGAAGGCTTGATTAAAATACCACCCCTAAGACTGGATTTGCAAACATAACTTGTGATTCATAGTTGCAGTGATAGAGCAAGAAAAGATTGAAAAGAAGAGTTAAAGTTTGTTTACTGAGGTGCTGGATGCATCCTCAGACACAGCCAACTGAAACCACTGAAACTAAAGCCAAAAATAGTTATATACTCTCACTGTGAGACCCAGGCTTCTTGATCTTGAAGTGACACAAAAGTCAATGATCACAATGCTCAGATTTACCTACACTGCATGGAGGTTCCTCAAATATCAGATGCAAGTGATCAAATTCCATGGTGAAATTAGCTTTGCATGAATGCAACAGTAAGTATATGAAACTCTATCTGAATATTCAGAACAGCAAGAAGCAGAACTTTATTGGAAATCCCTGAATCTGGAAGTAAATTTGCGTCGAGAAAGAGAGATGATGTAGGAACAGATCACAATACTGGGCCAACTCCAACAGAACCACTACACCAGAGTGATTTTGCATGTTGAATCCTGGGATCTGTTTGTCATGTAGACTCAAAATGTGTTAGAGGATACAGCCCAACAAGATGACAATTAATTAATATGTACGTCAAAGCTAGACAGTAGCCCCTTTTTCTTTTTTTCTTCTTTTTTTGGTAACTACTTACATCTTATGGTAACAAGTGTTACTCTTTGGCCTGTAATGTCCAAAGCTGTAATTCCGTACTTTTCAGTGTAAAGTAATAACGGGTGTGCCACATCCACACACTTTAACAGGTTTTTTCTGACTCAGTCTGCAGTAGGGAAAAAGGGGGTGGTGTTGCTCTGGCTCAGGCATAAAATTTAGATGAAGTGGCTGGGATAAAAAGAGAAGGAATTATAGTAAATTTCTACAAGCATGTTCAATGATATGCTCAAACAATTTTTTGGAACCTATGGCAAATGAAAGTTGAATTGTGTGTGTGTGTGTGTGTGTGTGTGTGTGTGTGTGGTGTGTGTGTGGAGGTGGTGGTGGTATGGGCCAAGGCATCAGTGAGAAGAAAGTGCTAGGGAAGGATTACTTTGTAATGTCATTTATATTTACAAACTCAGAATTTCTAGGGTGCAATATCTGAATTAATCACTTGGGTGAACTAGAGAGTAGTTTCCTGCATTTTTCATTAGCATGGTACTAACAGTAACTTGTTAGTGATTAGTAACTTTACTATTACCTCTGCCTGTTAGATCATCAGACTAATGAGCAAAATAACTAGTTTAAAACAGACAGACAGACAAACTCTGGCACATTCAGGATGGGGTTTCCTCCATCTTGAGGGAGAGAGAGGCAGGCTAGCTCCACCAGGCCTGCCTGGAAGAAGACAAGCCCTCCCTCTGGTCCATCTGCCTTGGTCCAGGCCTCAGAGGGAGAGAATAACTGCTGGACCTGATTCCCTCCCCCCCCCCCACCATTCCCTTCTCCTTTTGTGTCGTGTCTTTTAAATTGTAAGCCTGAGGGCAGGGAACCGTCTATTATCCCCTTTGTTGTAAACCGCTCGGATTCCCAAGTGATTGGGTGGTATATAAATAAATCC
>NC_056523.1:116456528-116477733 GCF_019175285.1 Sceloporus undulatus | reverse complement strand
TATTATTATTATTATTATTATTATTATTATTATTATTATTATTATTATTAAAAGATTCCATATCTCAAATCTTCCCTATACACTCAGGAGTTTACTGCATGCAATTTTAATGCTGACCCGGGCACAAGACAGGATCAGGCTGGAAGAGGTTAAAACGTATTTTACTGCATGCAAAATTGCTGCTGCGCTGCTGCCCGACCATCACCTGCCCTCCAGCAGTGCTCTGGTGGCCAATTGTTGTACTACGGAAGCTTTCTGAGACTTGGAACAAGCTAGCTAAAACTTGGAACAATTATTGAAGAAAGTCAAGGAAGAAAGTGCAAAGGCAGGTTTACAGTTGAACAAAACTGTAACAAAACAAAAATAATATCAAATAGCATATACAGTTTTCAAGTAGACAATGAAGACTTTGGAACAGTTCAAGATTTTCCATACCTTGGCTCAGTCATTAATCAGAATGGATACTGCAGTCAAGAAATCAGAAGAACAGTAGGACTTGGATGGGAAGCTATGAAAGAATTAGACAAGATCCTGAAATGTAAAGATATAACATTGAATACTAAAATTAGAATTGTCCATGTCATCATATTTCCCATTTCTATGTATGGTTGTGAAAGCTGAAGAAGAGTTGTGATGGAGAAGAGTTCTGCAGATACCATGGATTGATAAACAAGTCCTAGAGCAAATTAAGCCTGAACTCTCCCTGGTATGACTAAACCTGGGGCTGTCGGACTTTGGCCATATGAGACAGGATTCACTAGAAAAGACAATAATGCTTGGTAGAGCAGCAGGAAAAGAGGAAGACTACATTCCAGATGGATATAAGCCATGGCTCTGAGTTTGCAAGACTTGAGCAGGACACTTGATGATTGGGGGACCTGGAAGTCTCACATTTATAGGATTGCTATCAGCCAAAGTCAACTTGATGGTAGTTAATAACAGCAAACTGATAATGGATGTGAGCCCTTCCTAAAAATAAAGCCAGGTTCAAGACTGCATCTCAACTTGTTACAGATTCTGCAAAGGACAAATGCAGCTGCAAGAATACAAGGTCTGGAGAATGTGCAGCTACAATCCATAGGAGGCATTGATTTTTCTACCTTATTAGTGGAAAAAGTCAGTCATGCCTTTCTTTTTTCAAAAGGTTTTGTTGTTCAATGAGATGTATATGTTTGCTGATCAGTAAACAAGCAACATTTCCAGTTGTAAAGGTAACCTAGGGTCAAACACACAATGTGCACGGTGTGTGTGTATGTGTGTGTGCATATTTATGTGTGTGGGAGGGGAAACACATTGAATTGAGATGACAGGATATACCCCTGACTTAAAATCTCCACTTCACCCTGAAGCTTAAAAAGAGAAGTATAGTATTAGCAATTGTTAAATGGCTAACCAAACAGGAAAAGAACATAAGTTGGAAACAGTGTGAAGGCAAACAACAGCAACAACATGCATGTAACCATGTGTGGGGGTTTATTCACACACAACTTTACTTTTTTTTCTGCAAGCTAGCTATTGGTCTGTTTACAAATTTTCCTTCTTTTTGTTTCATATAAAATGATAAAACACTTGAATATACACTCTAGAGTGAATACCTCACCAAACTAAAAATTAACTGTCATGGCTCCATCCTGTGGAATCCTGTGATTTGTAGCTTGGTGATTTATTTCTGCAGTGTGTATGCACCCTTAGAGTGGGTGTGAATATCACTAGTTGTGTACCTTCCTGGTTAGTCTTTTGATATCTGAAACCTAACCCACACACAGGCGGTTTAGTTCTCTTTTGTATGTACATTTTAATTAGTAATGCTGAAATCCAATTGTTAGTTCCAATAAGAGCAGACTCTTTGAATCACTGGAACACATTATATAAATGTATGTAAATTTCATTGATTCAAGTGGTCTATGCCACTTTGGCATGGATTTAGACCTAAATCTGGACAAAGGTGTAACCGCTGTATCTTTATCATAGTTATTCATAATGAAATTCCTCCAGTTTAAATGGAATTTACTTCCAAGCAACTATGCACAAAATTCAGACCAAAGTGAAGTCAGCCTTCATTATCATATATGAATTGCATGGTACCATAGTTATACATGGAATTTACATACTAAATTCAGCTTTTAAAAGAGACCTCTGTCCCAAGTAGCTTCCAATGCACATTGTTGTCCCTTGTTGGTTCTGGTTTTGAAATGTTACATAGGAAAATGTTAGGCAAAACTGCTTGTGTCAGAACTGACTATTTGCCTACCTATCCCAAAAAGATGTACCCTGAATGATCTCTGATCCCCACTAACCAGTTCTCAGGCAGAGATTTTATCTCTTACCTTATACTTTTTAACTGGAAATGTCAAGAATGGCATCTTTTGCTCACGAACCAAGCCCTATCACTGAGCAATGTTCCCTCTCCAAAGGCTTATTCCCTGGCTTTCCTACAAGAGTCCTCAAAACACCTGCCCCCCCCCCCCCCGTAAGAAACAGCTCTGGCTGACAGACTACACAGGCATGCAGGAAATGACAACTATTTTTATCTTAATTGCTACACTATACTTTTGTCAACTGAAGTGTTAAAATGATGGCAATATCCTATCTGTACACATTGACATCTGTGATTACTTTCTTTGTGCATAGGTTTATACTTGAAATATAATTTTCATGTGAATTTCTTTAAAAGAAGTAAACATTCAAATAGGATACCACCACTACAAATAAGCATGTATTATAAATGTTGAAAAGAAGGAAAACAGGTAAACCAAATTCCTTGTACCGGTGTATGATAAGAAATGTTTCAGCAGAGCTTAATACTTGACTTGGTAGTCGAAGAGTTGTGGATGCATGAGTATTCCTGGACGATTCATTGAGTGAACTGGAGGGAGCAAAGGTGGATCTATTAAAGTGATTATGGACTGGGGGAGTTATGGTGGCAGTTATTAAGCATTTTGTGCCTGCTATTTTTTCTTTTATTTATGTTCCCTCCATTCAAATGCTATGGTTTGCCTATTCTCTAGGTTTCCTATCTATTTGAATGCCAGGTTACAGTGCCACTGGTAATGGGTTGCAAAAGGCCAATAACCTGAGTTCAGACAAGTTAGAGCTTCTGTTAGTAGGGGTAGTTAGCCTACCTGATCAATGCAATCCAGTTTGAAGGGGCTGCATGCACCTTAAAGATTCAGGATCATATTTTGCAACTTGTCTTGGATCCAGTCTTGTCACTACAGCCACAAATGAGTGCAACTGTATCCAGAAAGAGATAGCCTTGATCCAGCCACTATGTTATGCTAAGCTTTCCATTTGGATTACTGTGATACTGTAATTCCTTTGAAAGTGACCTGAACAATTTACTTGACCCAAGAGAAAAAATTAAAATGTGGGGATTTTCTCATACTTCCTTATGCATTTTAAAGAAAATATGCATGGTCTATCTTTGCATTTAAGCTGGCCCTCTGTATCCACAGATTCTTTATCCATAAATTCAAGCATGCATGGTTTGAAAATATTCAAGACAATATGCATTCCAAAAAGCCAAACTTGATTTTGCCATGTTATACCAGGGATACCATTTTACTATGCATTTAATGAGGCTTGAGTATCCATAGATTTTGGTATCCACAGAAGATCCTGGAACCAAATACCAGTGGATACCAAGGACCCACATTATATTGGCAAAACAATGAACAGGCATGGACAGTATGCACCATCCAGAGGTTGTTGGACTGTAGTCCCATCAGCCTTAGCCATCACAGCTATTGGTGATGAGTTGTGACATGTGCCAAACTTGTGCCTCTAAACTTGCAGCCCTGCAAGGCAGGAGAATCAGCCAGACACACTTTGTCTATATCTGAAAGATAGATAAAACGTTTAGGAAGCGCATGTGTGTGAAAGCCTGGGTCACTTCCTAGAGATCAGAGAATCGTTGGCTCCCCTCCAGCGTTCCTGAATTGTTCAGGGAGAGCCAATTTCTTCTGAATGGAAACTTTGCGTTTAGAGGAAAATGCTCTCCTGGAATGATTCAGGGACACTGGAAGGGAGCCAATGATTCCCTGACGTTTAGGGAAGCGTGCCAGGCTTTCACACACACACACTTCCTAAATGTTTTAGCTGCATTTTACCAGTGCTTAAGCACGGGTCTGAAAATCTCCAGAGTCTCTAGAGCAATGATTCCCAAACTTTGGTCCTCCAGGTGTTTTGGACTTCAGATGCCAGAAGCCCTAGCCATCTTGGCCAACAGTCAGGAATTCTAGAAGCAGATTGCAAAACATCTGGAAGGCCAAAGTTCAGGAACCACTGCTCTAGAGATAGAGGTTTACACAGGTGTCCTTAAACTCCTTGGCAATTAGGCCATCACACAAATAAAGCCGTCACCACCACCGCCAGGCTACAGAAGAGAGTAAGGCTGGGATTCACAATTACAGTTATAGATATAACATATAGTTACATTATTTGCAACTGATTTGTATTCACAATCCCCACATAATCAGTAGTGTAGGCAATCCAAGAGGATTGTAAAAGATTCACAATTCTGACTTTCCAGGCATCAGGTGCTGCAAGCGATATGTGTCTTTTCTCTTGTTGATTGGGGCACAACAGACTGATCTGTCAAGTCCCCTCCCACAAATGATCTCTGGTGCAAGGAGGAATTGCAGTAGGGTTCCTGCTTCTACAGTCGGCCCTTCTTATACATGGATTTTTATACGTGGATTCAAGCATCCACGGTTTGAAAAATTCAAAACAAGTATAAATTTCAAACATCAAACCTTGATTTTCCATTTTTTATAAGGGACATCATTTTGCTATGTCATTATATTTAATGGGACTTGAGCATCCATGGATTTTGTTATCCTCAAGTGTATAACAAGGGTCCACTGTATTACATTAGAGATTGCTCATGGCAGGGAGTGGAAACATCAAGGCTGCTGTGCAGGAGACAGAACAATGGGCCCTTATTGCTTACAGCAGCTGATTCCAGGTAAGTCTGCATTTGGGTGGAGGATCTGACCAGAAGATTTCACTTGGTCAAGTAACTGATTCAGAACCTTGAGCTAAATCAGTTCCTATTCAGTACATATGGGATGTGGTAGCTTAGTGTCTGGCAATTGTAAGGTCGGAAGGTTGGCAGTTCAAGGCCCAAGTGCCACATGATTGGGTGAGCTTCTGTCATTAGTCCTAGCATCTGCCAAACTAGCAGTTTGAAAGCATGCAAATGCAAGTAGATAAATAATTAACACTTTAGTGGGAAGGTAACAGTGTTTCATGCAGTGATGCTGACCACATGACTACCAGAGTAGTCCTCAGATAACACAGGCTCTTCAGCTTAGTAATGGAGATGAGCACCATCCCCTACAGTTGGTTATGACTAGGCATTCATGTCAAGGGGAAACCTTTATCTTTAAATTGGAATACAGTAGAATGTATTCCAATTCAGTACCTTTATTTAGAAACCAAATAAAGGAGATTTCAGAAATTGGTAGTGCCTTTGAAAATAACATGAAGCAAACAAGAAGTTAATTAAACTTATCAGAATATTAGATATAACTCATCAAAGCAGTTTCCAGGCAAATGCCTATACCAAAACCTTGCTTGGTTGTTGTGGCCTCCCAGCTAACCAAGCAAAGGCAATGAAATCTTTACAGTGGGAGTTTATGTGAATTGAATCACCAATCACAGCCTTTAAATGAATGGCTATTCCGGCAATTTCTGTGAGGCTGCATAAAATTAGAATTAGAATGAAAATGCAAACTGGAGTCTACACAGGCCTAAAGCTCTGTTTCCAAAAAGGAGGAGAAGTAGGAAAGTTTAGACTTGTCACACAATCCAGTAGCTGTACGCCATGGGCAGGTTTACTTTATTTATTTTATTGTATATACAGTGCTGTGTAAATCTACAGCACTATATAAATAAAGCATAATAATAATAATAATAATAATAATAATAATAATAATAATAATAGCTGGTGAGCCATAATTTCACTATGTTCCTCCACTGCAACAGAACATTCTGTGAATCAACTCATCACAGGAAATCTTATTGTATCTGGTAATATAGTACTTTTATCTTTTTTACAACCTTCTATAATATTGATTTAGGCATGCTGAGAACCAAAAGGTTAAGAAAAGATGGACTTCTTCTTATCCAGTGAGGTGGTTTTACTAGGTCACAGTGAGGCACATTGCTGGAGATATCTAAGAAATCCACCTAGAGTTACTCATGCTGTAGCCATTCTGATAAGCTCAGTTTATCTGCAAATGTGACAGTTAAACAAAGATAGTTCTTGAACATTTCCTGTATAATATTGCAGGGAAGGGAAAAAATAGAAATTTGTTATGTAGAGAAATATGCTTCCAGTTCGTATTTTTTCTTAGATTCCAGCAATGTATGAAATCAGTGGCCTTGTTCACATGTTCTCTCCATGCCTGGGACTAATGGGGTGGGGGTGAGGATAAGGAAATCCATGTGTTGATTACAGATTATCGCCTATGCATAGGCATTTGCTCATAATTGTGCAACCTTTTTGCAAGTGTGTGTAATCAGTAGTGAATATGGGGAGCACAGTAGGCCCTTCTCATGTATCTGATTAAGAATCATATGTGGCTTTCCAGATGCTGTTGGGCTCCAAGTCCCAGCATACCTAGTCATTGGTGAGCAGCCCAACAACAAGACTCCTGGTCTTGGAGGTATGATCCCATTCCACTTTCCACTTCAGGCCTCTTCATGGAAATCATGTGTAAATAGGGCTTTTATTATCGGTGTTACTTGAGAAAATGCCATGGAAGTTGAGGTATGTGCCATTAGAATACCAAAAAAAAAAAAAAAATTCAGATCAGAACAGTTAAGAAGGGGAAATGATGTGATGGGACAAGTTCATTCTAGCACAATGTGCTTCTGTTCCAGTAGCATACAGGTGTAAAGGACTGCAGCAATGTATTTGCCACTGGGGTAGTCTGCTTTTGTCTCTGTTCAGTTTCCTATAAAAGCCTGACTCTGTAAAAGATGTAATGTGCATAGTCTTACTTGATGTAATTGTGAGTCTGAATAGCACTTATACCATGAATGGTTCTGTTGCAACATAGTTGTATGTAAAAAAAAGCATTTCAGGATATGGCCTTTTCTTTTGCATTCAATGTTAACTTTATTGCAGTATACAGGCTTTGATTTCATTGGCTCAAAATAGCTTTGCAAAGAGCTTCAGTCCCTACTAAATGGACATAAACATCTCACGGTATCCCAATCATCACCAGCAGTCATTCTACCTATTTAAGAAGTTGTTAGAAGCACATAATTTAGATTCAGATTGAAGTATATTGCATGAAAATTATGGCACATTTTAAAATACAATTATTGCTCTGCAGATGATTGTGCAGACATTTGGATATTGGATAAATGGGCTCTTAGGATATATATTTTTGACAAAGCATTTTCTGTTGCCTGCCAAATAAATATTTATGTGGAGATAATGTTAATGTGTTTGCTGTACATTTTTTTAAAAAAAGAAAAGATCCAAAGTAGCCACAACCTGGCTTTGCACTTAGAGCCTTTTGTCAAAGCTCAATTTGTTTTCCATTTACACCACTTTTTAAACAGGACACACACAAACATAAACGTGAACACACATATACACACCGATCTTTGTTGCCATAAATAATTAGACCACATTGTGGTTTATCTATGTGCTTCTTTCATGTATTTATTACATTTTAATGGAAATTGGAGATATATATATATATATATATATATATATATATATATATATGGAATACAATGTCTGCCTTTGGAAGGCCACAAATGGAATGAACTTTGCTTTGGTAGTGGAGTGTTTCCTAGCAACACCATGCCCATTATAGTTTTCCTTCCTTCATTCTTCAAGCTAAAAGCAAAGTCATGTCCATTAATTCCCAGCTGCAATGAAAACTTATCTGAGATTTTGCTAGCTTCCTACTGTTCATGTTTTCATCTTGCTCAGATGTTCTGGGGGAAGAAACCCAGTGCTACTGTGATCTCTTTATTTTCAGTTTTCTCTGAACAAGAAAACGGAAGGTGTATATTCACAATTAATGTTCATTTTACAGTTTAAACGAATCAGGTGTCCTACAGCATGATGCCTCCCTTGGTACAGTATCATTATGGATGCTCAAACAGCATGCCTGAAATGCCAAAGAGGTAAAATAAAATGTCTTCATGGTGCATTCTAGACACTGCAGAATGCTTGCTTCTTTTTGTGTCTCTGTAATGTGAATACTTCCCACTCAGTATGAGGACAATGTGAACTGTATATTCTAAGCACAACATATGAGCGATAAATGGACACTTACAATGCTTGTTGATGTCTGATGGTTCTTAGCTGTTTTAATATGAGTGAGGTAGTCTACATTTGTGAGTATTGTTGTCAGTAAATATGGAGAGTTCTAGGGTTGGCTGTGAAGGAAGGATAATTTCCTTTCAGATTTTTCCCTTTGAAAAGATATTGTCCAGATTAGATATTACAATTGAAGAAACCTATATACCTTAGTAGATAAAAGAGTGAATTTTTTGTTTCAATTCATTATTGGAATTTCACAAGATTCTTTCAATTCATTCATTCATTTCATTCATTATTGGAATTTATCAAGATCCATATGTACTTTATCAAGATTGCATAGAAAAAAGTGAAACTGGTTTTCCTATTCTCACCTTAAGCATACACAAAAGGGGGACAGGGGGGACAAAAAAGTCACCCATGCCATGCTTTCAAAGTGTCTAGAAATGTTATGTCTATCAGACAGAAAGGATTATATGAAGGCAGAATAAAAAGATGCACTGGCATGTAACTGGATATCTTCTCTATTTTGGAAAGTGCATGTTTGCTTGATTTAAAACACTGCTGTTCAGCCTTGGACTTCAGGGTGGTTTTTAGCTTTAAATTATTTTGCAATAAAACAATAATATACAAGTAATTAAACACCAGATCTACCATTCCATAAACACTTAACCATTCTGCATTTTCTTTTTAAGTATGTGCCTTCAAGTTGCCTGTTCACCTATAGTGACCCCAAGAATTGCATGCAGTTTTCTCAGGCAAGGAATACTCAGATGTAGTTCTGCCAGTTCTTCCCTATGAAATGTAACCTACCGCACCTGGTAATTGTTAGTGGTCTCTCATCTAAGTACTAACCCAGCTAACCCTGCATAGCTTCCAACATCAGACAGAATCTGATGCCTTTAGGGAAGTACATATCCTTAGAGCAGATGAGAGGAACCTCTGGCTGGTCCCAAGCCTAATTCATCCAGAATTTTGGCCCCCAAACCTACCTTTGACTTATATATGAGGTCCACTTATAGTCGAGTACAGTGCACCCGTGTTATACAGGGGCGCACTATACACGGACTTGACCGTACGCGCTCAAGTTGCGGGGAGCGTGCGGGACACAAGGGGTGGTGCGTCCCATCCAAATGTACCCTTTTCTTCGTCATATTCAGTGGTAAAGCATATAAGTATTTTCAGGCATAAAGAGGACTCTTCACATTGTATTGCAGAATTGTCTGGATTAATTAATTAACAGCCATAAATTTTGGTCAGACAGAACAAATACATACAAACTTGCACACAAGTGTTCCATGGAAGGTGCTTAAGGACACTGACAATGCAATTCCCAAAGGATGCCACATAATACCAATGCTCAGATATGGTTTCTCAGTTTCTGCACTGAACATCTTGGGTTATTATGATAGAAATAAAATTTGATTCAGTATCTTATGACCTTTTCTGTAAAAAAAATTTAATTGTTATGAAGCTTTTATAATTCTGTCTGGGAGCTGACTTGGAAGGGAGAAAGGCAGCATTCAAATGTAAATAAATAAATAAGGCACAGCTCCTAGTCAAATGGAACTTAGGTAACTGAATTTGGGTGAATGCAGATATATTTTGCCCATGGATCATCCCACAACACATGGGGCAGTTATAGGAGGAGGGGGCAGAGGCATAGCATATTTCTACATTTCCCTTCACAGTTGCTGGGCAAGACTGATATCTCTGCTTCTTGCTGCAGTCATACCCATTGCTTTTGGAATTTGTACGGATTCTGTTACACTTTTGGTCAGGATCCTGAGAGAACATATATAATCCTGTTGACCACAGGATACTTTTTATTTATTTTAGGAATAGGAATCCAAGAAAGCACTGTCGGTATCATAATAGGGACTTGAATATTCCTGTTATAGTTCTTGATTGTGTGCCTATGGTGAGTTGTTCAGCATTAGATCTATTTTACATCCTTCCTCTCAAATGCAAGAAATGAAATGACTAAACAATGTATCATGACTTGGTTGACAATATATGTTCCCAGTGAAGTTGCTAAAGCACATTTGCCCGTCTTCCTCTTTTTTTCTCCTTTTCTTTTACATTCTTTCTTTCAACTCTGAGGATCTGTCTGTCTGTTTTGCTCTCTCTCTCTGTTTCAGTGAGTGAGAAGAACTTCTGTTGTCTCTGCTGAGACTCTTTACCTTCAAGGAACTGGCTGGCAAGGCTGTCCTATTATCCACCTGTAGTCTTATTTTATGCATAAAATTTCAGCTTATGTCTTTAAAATATTTACAGATGATTTAGTCAGAAGGACCTGCTGAGATTGATAGCTTACATATCATTCCCCATGCCAGAATAAATGTGAGGTCATGAATAAGTAACAAGAGTGTTAGACAATACATTGCAGAGGAGGGGTCTTTTAATCCTGCAAACCTTGAGTGATATGTGTGATTTGATTGATCAAAAAATATGGATATTGTCCACATTGGGGGTATAGTTATGGAAGGGGCAAAATGGGGACATTGCCCCCCTCCAAATAAGAATTCTGCTTGAAATTTCCCTGTCTTTTTATTGTTTCAGTAACCTAGGTGGTGTGCAGACTGGCATTTTGTGCTGACTTGTGGCGTGATTCTGCCCCCATTTCATCATGATGCCACACATCCTTTTAGATTGTGCATGGCATCATGGCGTGACCCTGGCACTGCATCTAGATGGTGCATTGCCAAAAGGGGGTAACAAAGCCATGCCGCACAGCTATTATGTCCTTTAGAGGGCACAAAAAGGAGACACTCTTTGTGGTTCCTTTTTGCACTCTCTGGAGGCCAGATCAGTTCTGTGACATGTGATTGCTGCGGCCTCTAAAGGGGTGGCTGGATGCCGCCCATCTGGACAGCCCCTCAAACCTTCAGCTGACCATTTATGAAATAGAATTTAGGCATCCAAAAAAGGAGCAAGCAAAGTTACCAATGGAGTTCAAACACAGCAAATGGTCCTAAATGTGAGTTATTTTCAGTGTCTCACTCTCTGCAATGCTAGAAATGTGGGGGCTGAAGGAAAATTTAATTTGAGTTATAGAATTGTTATGGTGAGGCAATGCCTTCATTCCTCACAATACAGGGGATAGTTACCAGGGATAGGGGGCAATGCTATCATTCCCACCCATCCCCTGGTAATTATACTCCTATCCACATTCTGTCTCCATCCACTTCCATCCATTTCATGTAAAATACTTTGCATATTGATATGGCTTTGCTGTGAGATGTGACACCACAACTGATTTGTGCATGGTTATGATGCACCTAATTGTTCTAGCTGCTGCATAAGCCTCAAGCTCACTGCCTGTACAACACTACAAATAATGACAATGCTTAGCTAAAGCAAACACTGCACCACGCCAGTTAGAGTTGCTGCACAGCAAATTATACAGTCAGCATATGAACTCTGGAAGCATTGCATTCAACTTGTGAAAGGCATTTCACCAAGTAGAGTCCTTTATCTCCTTGCATTTGAGTAGAGGGGAGTCAGCTTTACCAGTTTTAAGCTGATGTCCTGTTTGTGACATGCAGGCATAAATGCATTTTAACATATATGTACAGTCAGCCTTCTTTATCCACGGATTTTTTTTATCCACAGATTCAAGCATCTACAGCTTGCAAATGTTTTTAAAAGATTTAAATCCCATTATGCCATTATGCCATTGTATTTAATGAGACTTGAGCATCCATGGATTTTGGTATCCACAGGTACTGGCACCAAACCCTAGTGGATACCAAGGGACCACTGTACATCCCTTTTGGATGGAGTGCAAGGAGCTATTCTCCTGCTGTTGTGCTCTATCCAATAACTCCCTACAATCAAGGGAACGGGAGGAGGAGGCAATATATACCGTGAAAATATGTTTCATTCCCCCACCCCTCAGCTGCCCAAGCTAAATCCAGCTGCAATCTCATGGTCTGATTGTCATCCTCATAAGTAGCAGCAGCCCTTCCTGAGACTTGACAGCTTTTGGGAGAAAGTCATAGAACAGTACAGACGGAGCTAAACCCCTGTGTAGAATCTCAACCTTACTTTAATACAGATATATTTACTCCAGAACAGTTTGTTTGTCTCATTGTTTGTCAGATCTGCACTGCAGAAATAAAGAAATAATCCAGTTTGTCACCACGTTAACTTCCCTGGCTCAACGCTATGGAATTCTGGGAATTGGAGTTTGTTGTGGCCCCAGATCTCTCTGACAGAGAAGGCGAAATGTTGTACAAAACTACAATTCCCAGAACTGCCTAGCATTGTTATACCAGTTAAAGTGGTGTCAAACTGGATTATTTTTGCAGTGCGAATGCAACCTGATTGCTGCAGAGTCCACTCTTTGTTGGTGAATATTCTCTGAAAAGTATGTGATCGTTCATGTGTGTGTGTGTGTGTGTGTGTTATTTGCAGCTTTATCCAAAAGTGAATTCAGCTGGAAGTGAGGAAAGAACATCTTAATAATAAGGGGGCTTTTTAAAGCGGTTTAACATGAAAGGGGGTGTAATGTAAATTGGAAGAATGAGAGCACTCCTTCTTCCTGTTGTTGTATTCCGTACCGAGCACAAATCTATTTCTCTGTTGTGGCTGTATTCCAGAATTCTGTGCAAGGTAGAAACCTTAATTTGGTTTTGCTATTAACATGGACCCCAAAGATACATTTTTGATAGTGAAGGCTATGTATAATTTGCATAGCTTATTTCTCTTTTGCTTACTGCCTCCCATAGCCGTCCTTTCAGCTAAAGGCATTCCTTACACCAGCAAGCAGGTCTGATACAGCAGCCTCTCAGCTTTCTTTTTGAGTGCACAGTAACATTGTCTAACGTGCCTAGAGCGTCGAATCTTAGTGCAAATCCGTTATTTCTTGTACTTATCTTCTTCATTTCTTCAACCAGATGGCTGCCCTGATTTGTGCAATGGCAATGGGAGATGCACACTCGGTCAGAACAGCTGGCAGTGTGTCTGCCAGACCGGCTGGAGAGGGCCTGGATGCAATGTTGCTATGGAAACCTCCTGTGCTGATAACAAGGATAATGAGGGAGGTGAGCAAAAGTCTTCCCATTCCCAGCCCTGAATGAACGAAGGGTTGTGTGCACTTTCGTCATGAGTCATTTTACTAGAGAAAGACCCTCTCCCCTGCTATTGTCAAGTGTTGTTGTTATATTTCCTTTGAAACAAACAAAACAGAGGAAGTAGCACTCTTGTGGGACAAATGATGTGACCTGAAAGACTTTTTTTAAAACCGTAGGGCTTGGTGCATCTCTGGACGAAACTCGTGAGTTTGCTGCCAGAGTTTACAATTGGGATTTAGATGGTTTACAGTTGTAGGGCTCAGTGTTACTTTCAGTTCAGCACCCCAGTGACCTAAAATGTCCAAAGTGCCAGCATATACTGCCACTTATTCAAGCCAGTGCAACAGATCATTATGCAGGATATTCGGGAGGCACTGTTAAATTCTTATTATGGGCAAATATGATAATATATCAGGCAAAGAGAGCACGAGAGGTTTTATCTTCTACAATTTGCAGGTGAAGATGATGTTTAAATGGGACTGGATACTGATGTGATTGTTTAATTGGTTGAGACATGTGAGCTCAATTGTATTCTTTTCATGCACTTTTCATTGGTAAAGTATAGAGGTCATCACCATACTAATACATTTTGTCCTTAAGATTCATGCATGTTGCAAAACAATAAGCTAGAAAATGAGTAAATCATAACTGTTGCAATATCATTTCCACTTTCAGCCCGTACTTCTGTCCAAATCATATACTGAGAATACATATCTAGTCATCCTCTAGAAATATATTTCCATCTTATCAATTCTTCTGTCCAGTCTATACTTCTGTTTTCCTCCTTTTTCCTTTCACTCTTCCTTCATCCAACTTCCTTGGCCAAGCATTTATCCCCCAATCATTTCATTTCATATTTCACAAGAAAACCCCAATGTAAAGCATTTCATTTTGATCAGATGTTAACGTCTTAAAATAAACATTTTTAAAGCCAGCATTTATCTCTTAAACTTTTTGGTCAGAGATTTTCTAATAGTGTTTCTCTGGCATTTGCTTGCAGCTTTCTGGTTTGTTTGTTTTTACCAAATAGGATCTAAATGTATCCGTACATGCTTCAGCATTCATAATAAAACCAAAAATGGCTGTCAAAATAGAAAACACAAAGTAACTCCTTGCCAGCATAGACTCATTTTTGTATCCACATTGTTTAATCAATGTTCATAAAATCTTAGGTGGCTGATAGCATTTGACCACTTACTTGTCACATAGCCTTTCAAATGCTTAAACCCGAATATTAACATGTTATTTTTTTTTTTTATCTAAGCCTAAAATTCTGACAGCCTGGAATACCTTGAAAAGTATGCCAGCTTAAATATACTGCATTCGTATGAATTTGTATGAAGGCTTTAAAGAAATGTTGTTCTCAACATCACGGTACAAAATATGGAGTATGACCCTTTTTTGTCTCATCACAAATTTATGAAGAATGGCTAAAAAACAAAATATCACTGGTACCTAATGTAGCTGAAAAGAAACTATATATATAAATACTCAAATACCAAATGTTGGTGATGGTGTGACTACAGTATGTGAAAACATATCTATACATTTGGTAGTCATGACTACACATTATTATTATTATGTTTATGTTTATTTATATACTACCTTCCTCCCAGTACAAGGACTCAAGGCAATTTACAAATCTGGAACAGTCAAAGTTAAAACACTAGAAATATGTAAAATACAAGTTTAAAAAACAATTAAACAATTAAAAAACATTACATTATTAAAATTTAAAGTTTTAAACTCTTTAAAACAAAACAAAACAACATCCCTGTCGTGTGAAAGCCTGGCGGCATAGAAACGTCTTTACCTGCTGCCGGAAGGAAATCAGGGATGAAGCTATCCTGGTCTCCCTAAGGAGGGAGTTCCAGAGCTAGGGAGCAGCCACTGAAAAGGCCCTTTCTCTTGTTCCCACCAAGCATGCCTAAGAGGGTAGTGAGACACAGCTCAGTGCTCTCAGGGGCTCGTACAGGGAGATACGGTCCTACAAGTAGCCTGGACCCAAGCCACATAGGGCTTTATAGGCCAAAAGCAGTACTTTGAATTATGCCTGGAATTGGACTGGTAACCAGGGGAGCTGTTGCAACAAGGGAGTTCCAGGACCTTACCTCACAGGGGCTCCAGGCACGGGACAAGAACAGAATGAAAGGGGCCAGGAACGAGTGGGAGATGAGTGAGGGATGCAGACGAGAAGTCTCCATTCCATTCCCTTCCTTTCCATTCTCAATCCATCCCAGAGGAGGTGATTTTTGAGAACTGTTCAGAACAGTTCTCAAAAATCACCTCCTCTGGGATGGATTGAGAACAGAAGGGAATGGAATGGAACGAGTGAGGGACTTCCTGTAAAATGCATCCCCCACTCATTCCGTTCCTTTCCCAGCCCCTTTTGGACCGTTCTTGTCCCGTGCCTGGAGCCTGTGAAGTAAGGTCCCCAGTTAACAGCCTGGCTATATCTCTGGACAAGCTGAAGATACTGAGCACTTGTCAAAGGCACCCCATGTAGAGCGCATTACAGTAATCCAAACAGGATGTAACCAAGGCATATACCACCATGACCAGGTCTGACTTCTCAAGTAACAGGCCCAGTTGGCACACAAGTTTTAGCTGTGCAAAGGCACTCCTGGTCACCGCCAATATCTGGGCTTCCAGGCTCAGCGCTGAATCCAGAAGTACCCTCAAGCTACAAACCTGAGTTTTTAGGTGAAGTATAACCCTATCTAACACAAGCTGAATCCCTGTTCCCGGATCTGTCTTTCGACTGACCAGGAGCACCTCTGTCTTGTCTAGATTAAGCCTGACTTTGCCCTCATCCAGTCCATTACAGCAGCCAGACACTGGTTTAGGATAGAAACACTTTCCTTGGAATTAGGTGGAAAGGAGTGAGAGAGCTGGGTATCACATGCATACAGCTGACACCTTACTCCAAAACACCAGATGACCTCTCCCAGCAGTTTCATATAGATGTTAAAAAGCATAGGGGACAGGACTGAGTCCTGAGGAACCCCACAGCTCAACGGCCAAGGCTGGAATGTAAGTAAGAAGTCTTCTGGCAGCAAGTAAAATTGCAGACCCACAAATAATAATGCTGCCACAACTGGACCTAACTTGCCTATAATAATTGGGGTGGGATGGATAAGAACCTATGTCATATATCATATTGATTTTCTCTTGGAAAGCAGCCATGTTGAAATGGCAGCAATATGGAAACCAGCAATATGGAAAACAATTATGATTGACAATAAATTAGTATTGCTGGTGCTCATGAAGACAAAATTTATGTGGCCAAATTTATGTAGTAAATAAAACCCAATTTACTGGAGTTAATAAGAGATGATTCCCTTAACTGATTATAACAATTTATTAATGTTGCTAATCAAAACAAAAATAATATATATTCTCCAGGTACATAAGATAACCTGGTGGTAGGATCTGTGTGGGAAAACAATCTCATAAAGTTTACATGAATCACAGTAATGGTGTTTTAGGATATTTCCGTCCCAAATCATTTCATTTTGATAAATAACCTGTTCTGTTCTGTTAGTTCTTGATTACTGCTTTATGATTTTGTAACTACAGTTTGCCCTCCGTTTTCGGGGAGGATCCATTCCGGACTCCCCCCTCGCAAAAATGGAGGCCCCATAAGCTTGAATTGAGCGTGCCTCTCTGCATGTGCACCATCGAAAATAACGGAGGTCGCCCCTCTGTGGATATTCAAGGGCACAGATCTCAGATCTGCGAGTTAGGAGGGGTAACTGTATTTAAACAGATAGTAAAATACATATGCCATTCAATATCACAAAATAGCAGCCAACTGAAATTTATTTGGGACCCAGCCTGTACAAAATCTGTTATGAAACAAAGCATATCACTGGAACATCCTTAAATGATGCATTGTTTGGTGTATAAACCAAGGTCCCATGACCTTTGAATGCTGTTTAAAAATCCAAAAGAGGTGCCAAAATCACCATGTTGCAAAATTGTAAACTGTACATCATTTCTTAACCAGAACAACAATGAAAGGTCTACACAGAATAATTCCCAGTTGTTTTTATATCTGATGTTATATCAGCCTATGAAATTTTTTCTAATATATAGTAGAGACAAAATAATACTATCTTATGACCATTTTACAGGTCAAACAACTGTCCAATTCTTTAAAATTTTCATAGGATATTAATAAGTGAAAGGTAAACCTGGGAGTGTACATAAGGGTTAGACCGATGGGTTGCTTGGAGTGGTCTCTGGCAACTCCAGTTGTGCTTGGCTTCCAATTGGCCTGGGACCATGGCAACAAGATGCTGCAGTCCCAAAGCCGGCCTCTGAAGGGGCCGCCAGCAAGGAGCAGCTTTTTGCCACTCCTTTTCTGGCTGGCTTAAGGCTGCCTTAGGCAACCTTAGAGCAGATTCTGGCCATGTTGGGTGCATGCGTAGTCTGCTCACCATGCCCATGAGGCAGCTGGAAGCTGCACTTTTTGGCCCGTCTGTTTTGGGCCATAGATGTACAAACAATAGTTGCAAAACAATGAAATGCATATATTGGTATATCTCAACCATTTTGTAGCTAAGCTTAAAAAAACAATTGCTTTCTCATGTCTCTCTTCATGTAGTTTCTCTGTGCAGACAGCATGACCAGTGGAAAGTAATGCTGAAAGCTATAGTCCAGAATATTAATTAGATAAGTGCCAGGTTGAGATGGTCAGGATTAGATGTTACTATACACGAGTAATAAAGTGTAAGCATTTAATTTGGAAAAAAATGTCTCTGTTAGGTTCTTCAGTTCAGTATTTGTTTCTGTTTTTAGTTTTCAGTATTTTCAATACCTGAGAGCCAGTATTCACTCTTTAAACTCTAAGAACGGATGCCATGCATATAACTAATGCCAGGAATGCCAGTCCTACAAACATCACTGAGAGAGAGTTTCAGTTTTTCAAAAACAAAGGGGAATTCAGCATTGACCAATGGACATATATAAAAAGGAAAATACTGTATTTTCTGGAGTATAAGACTACTTTTTAACCCAGGAAAATCTTCTCAAAAGTCGGGGGTCGTCTTATACGCTGGGTGTCATATTATAGGGCAGGTGCTGAAACTTCCGAGCTGGATTGGAGAATCTGCGGTCACCACATATAGTGGGGAGAGCTCAAAAACGGCCGCGGCTGCATCCCCGCCATATGCGGCGATCGTATGAAAGCAGCTACTGCTCTGATAGTCTTGGAGACAGGGAGCACTGGCCAGGCAGGGAGAGCTGAACAATCCAAGCAGGCTTTGCATACAACAAGGTTTCCTGCTAAGTACCTGCATGTCATAAGCATTTGAATTTAAATTACCATATTGAAATCAAATCTGATGGGTTTTTTTATTTGGTGTGCGTTGGAAGAGGGGTAGTCTTATACGGTGAGGACATCCCAAACTCTATATTTTAACTGGAAAAGTTGGGGGTCATCTTATATGCCCAGTCGTCTTATATGCAAGAAAATACGGTAATAAACTAAACACAACCTTTATTGTGTTTGTTCTGTGCACCAGGAATGTCCTATGAAGTTTCTTACCATACATTTTCAGTAATTAGTACCATGCAAGAATAAATCATAGGGAAAGGGAAGATTATAGTGAAGGAAGTATGACAAAAGCTAGAATAGGAATGAGAGAATGCTCTGAGTAGGTGCCTCAGAATTTATTCTTCTGAGAAGGCTTGCCTCTCACTGTACCTCCCACATATATAAAATATACTTTTTTGCATTCACAAATTTGTTTGGATTTACATTTGTGATTAAGATCTCAGACCATTCATTTTCTATTGATGTCTGTAATACTATTGCCTGTCTGTTGGACATGGTTTGAAAGCTTCCTAAAGGAAATATCCAATGTCTCATAGAAAAATTGGGATTGAGACAAGAGTTTAAAACCAGCTGTTCTTTTTTACTACACAAAATAGTAATTTTCTTTTCTGTTGAAATGGTTCTTGTTAAATTTGGTGGGAGTTCTTCATAAGGGGACTTATGGAAACCTTCCAATTTCCATAACAGAGCTTTACCTTTCCATTTGCTCTGCCTCTTTGACACCCCAATTATTGAATTTGAGTTTCTGTGACACAATCCTCATTTGTTTTTGTAGCCTCTCTTCTTGCCTGGATACAGTGAATTTGTTAACACATTTTGCTACCTTCATCTCCCTTAAATATTTTTATAGGGTTGGGCTATAACGTGCCCTTAAGCAGGATTTTTCCACAACTGTATGGCTGTGAGCAATTATATTTAGTAGGTAAATAGTGGTGATATTGTATTTTTAAAATAAGTAAGATAAAATTAAGCATTTTAAGAAGATAAAGAGTTGTTTACTAGATATTCTCTCTGGTTGTTTGAAGGAGGAGCAGGTGTCACTCTAACGTCTGGTGATTTCTCTCTTTGTGTTTCCTTCTTTGTGTTCAGTTCAATTGATATAATCTAAAGGAAGAAAGATGCTCACAAATGAGGTATAAAATCTAGGATGCTTTTGGCATGCCATATAAGATTATCAGTTAGGACCACATTTTAAAAGAAGCAGGGATTTTTCACCCCTCCAAAAAGATAATGTCATATTTAGCATCACAGTAGGCATAAATCAAATCGAAGAAGGTAAAAATGTCAGATAAAGGTAAAGAAATCACAAACAGTAAATTTACGTATTACGTTCTAGTCTCTCAGCAAGTTATCCCCATGTGTGAATCTCTGAATATAATTATTACTAGTTTATATTTGGTCTCTTACTATTCTTAATCATAGGAATCATGTAGAAGTTTCCATCATACTAGTATTTTTGTTTGATCTTTATTTCTTACCAAAAAAAGGTACCTTTCTACAAAAGACTAGAATACCCAGAAGGAGAATTGTTAACTGACACAGTTATATGTGTTTCAGGAGATCCTAACATCCAGATTTGAAGAATTAATGTCCAGACTTTGCTTCAACTGAAAAAACATTAAAAGGCAATGGTTTTTGTACAATATTTTACAAAGGAAACTGCCTAATTAAAAGATAGGATTTTCTTGAGGCCAGCTCCCTGTTAAAGCCTTTCGTTCCAGAGTACTTTTTTTTGGTTTTAAGAAGATGTTTGAAGTCCATTAATTTACTCTTTGCAGCATCCTTTAAAATTTAATCCCCTTTCTAATCAAGCCCTCAGTAGTTTAAATAAGTGTTAAGTATCTTTGGTGAGGATTATGAACAGTTATTCAAGATTATATGACAAATCTAATGTTCATAGGATTGTGATTAAAATCTGTAAATCTTCCATAATGGCACATATAACCATTTAAAACTTATGAACTTAAAAACTTAATTCAGAGAGTTAGGCACTTGGAAACAAGATTCAGAGGATTCCAAATGTTAAAAGTTACTTTCAAGTGAAGACTTTTCTGGATTTTCAATGTCAGAGGTAATGTCAGAGTGCTTGCAAACTTTGCAGTTATGTGAGACATGTGATAAAACTCTCAAGCCATTCCACAAACCCTGTTTCAGTGTCTTGCGATTAAGTTTCTTCTCAGTATTAAACCTCTGTAACCTTACTCTCAGTGAACTCTCCCAAAGCTCTGAAATTGTATTGTTTTTAAGTATGTTTTAATTCGTACATTGTTTAATTGTATTTTAAGGAGGGTGGGGGGTGTTGGATTATATATTTTTTAATCTTTGTAAGCTGCCCTGGTTGCATTTTGTAGAGGAGCTGGATATAAATTATTATTATTATTAGTCTTGAAATAATATCATACAGCTGTAAACCTTTCACAGACAGGTGACTTCTAGCTGTCCTCTTCATTGGGTAGTTTTCTTTAATTGTCCAATTTTATGTACTCAAGCTTCCAT
>NC_056523.1:116409660-116456518 GCF_019175285.1 Sceloporus undulatus | reverse complement strand
GCTACGAGAGCCAGTATGGCATAGTGGTTTGAGCACTGGACTATAACTCCAGATGAAAGTGTTCAATCCCCCCCCAACCATGGAAACTCACTAGGTGGCCTTAGACTTGTCACACTCTCTCAGCCTCAGAGGAAGGCAAAGGCAAACCCCTCTAAACAAATCTTGCCAAGAAAACCCCATGATAGGGTCACCTTAGTGCTACCATAAGTTGGAAATGACTTGAAGACATGTTGTAACAACTACAACTACAACAACAACAACAAGAACAACAACAATGCCACATCAGTATAAAAATGTTAATAGTCACACCTAATTCTGATATCCCAGTATTAAACATAAAAATTTCACATTCATCTTCCTATATCTTTACATGCTGCTCAGCTTCAATCACTACCTGTGTCTTAGGCATTTGCAAATATTTGTTGGCTTTTTAAAAAATGTCCTCACCATCCAAAATCACTGGAGCAGAGCAGCATCGCCTTGTGACACCTTTGGAAACTTAGGTATGGTATATTTCCTCTCTGTGCATAGCCTGTTTCCCACTCCTGCCACTCTGTGTACACATCCACTTATACACTATTTAAGAGACCTCTTACATAAAGTCTACATACTTTTACTACACTTTTATTACTAAAAGAAGTCTCCAACTGACTTACAAAACCATAAAAGATTGCAATAAAGAACCTGTGAATTAAAATATGCCAGAAGTTACAAACTAGAAACTGAAACTAATCACGGATCACAGATAAGTATGTGAAAACAAGATCTTCCGCAATGCCAAGCTTCCTTTAGGAGGGAACTTCAAAAATAAAATGTCATGGCATTTCTGTTGTTCCATAATACCATAAGACTCCTTAGATGAATAAAGCAGAGGCCTCTGCATTGTTTATGTTCTGTTTCATTCATAGTACTGTGAAATTAGAGCTGTGAAAATGACTTGTACTCCCAGAAACCTACAGCCAGCAATAATAGGTGTGAATTTTGGGAAGTATCATCCAAGAATGAGTTCCTGATGAAAACCAGTGTAGTAGAAATCTGTGCCACCATATCTGCACCTGCTGGACAGTTCCTTGAAATTAATGGTAGTTTACCCCAATGTTCTTTCTATAGAAAGAAAGATCCATGTAAGAAAGAACATTAATAAGCATGTAAAAAGTTGGAAATACTTGGATATTGTCAATTAATTGAAAGTTAGTTCAGAATCGCCTCAGGTACATAGAAGGAGAAGGAGGAGATGACCCACCATGTTCCCAGTCTAGATTACAACAGTTTGAACAAACATAGTTCATATAAAAGTTAAGGATGTAATTAAACTATCAAAAAATTAAAACCTGTTAAAAACATAAACCATTAAAAAGCAAACAGAACATTCAGGATGTTATGTAAGACCTTTCCCCCTTAACCAGTCATTCTCTCAAGGCTTGCAGAAGTAAAATAGTCTTTACCTGCCTGTGAAAAGAGAGCAAGAAGAGTGCCAGTCTAACCTTTCTTATAACTTGCCTATTAAAAGACCCTTCCTCAGCAGCCAGTCAGTTGCCAAAAGCCCACACTAGTGAACAGATTTCTGTACAGTTTTGTGTCTGGTTTGGAAAGCACTAGTATTTAGATATGCCAGGGATAGGCAAACTGGTGTTCTCCAGATGTGTTGGACTACAACCCCATCAGCTCCAGCCAGCCTAGCCAGTGGTCAGGAAGAATGGGAGTTGTAGTCCAAAGCAGTCTGGAAAGCAGTCTTCTGAAATAGATGAAATGCATTTCTTTTGTAAATGTTTCATTCTCATATGAATCTTGGGGGCTAAACAGACAGGCAAAAAGAGGTTCTTTCAGACTGACTTGAAGGTGTGGCATTTAGATGACACATGGCTTGAAGCCAGCAGGAAAGTGCCCTCTAGGCACCTTATGCAGAAAAATGCCATTTCAAAAAGAAGCAGCTTTTTTCCGCTTCTTCCTAGCTTGAAGCTATATCATGTGGTCATGACATGAGCACTCCAGTTGCCTTGGGAGCTGTTGGCGCTGTTGGTGGGGTTTCAATGGTGCATTATAGACCACCTGAAAACAGCGGTCTGCCACCGCCTCCATTTCCGCCGCCAGGAAGCTGCAGCCTCCAAACAGAGAGGCTTCCTGGTGGCGGAAAAAGAAGCGGCAAAAAGCGGCTTCTTTTCGCGCTGCGCTTGCGACGCACGAGTGCGCAAATGGCACACTCATGACTTTGCAAGGCAAGGGTGACGTGCGAGGCCGGTATGGTCATTAGGTCCTCGGCCAACCCCTTGCATGTGACGGGGGCGGTGTAAAGGCTCGTGCGGAATGGGCCAATGTGGCTTCAGAAAAGGCAGCTTCAAGCCACTTTTTCCTGCCCATCAGCTTCGCCCCATCGATAAATACTTTGAATATTGACCAATAATTCTTGTATTTCCCCTCATTTCCCTCTTCAACTTTTTTCAAACTAATAAATTCAAGGCAAAGTATTTAATTTCCTCACACAGAAAATCATATCAGAGGGGAGTCTTGAATATTTTGGAGACACATGGGCTGAGGTTCTCCTATCCAGTCCTGGCAAAGCAGAAAGCTCCACTATGTTACATTATTACATGGGTTCACCCAATATGTGCCTCTCACCAGAATCTGGCTGTATATAGAAATACAAATTTATTCCATGGCTAGCAGGAGAAGGAATAGGAAGAAGAGAATGTGGTAACATGCCAGAACAGGAGGAAGAGAAGGTAATACTGTAATGTGCAATATAAGAAGGAGAAGCAGCAACAATTACAGAGGGAAGAGGAAAAGGAAATCACATGCCACCCCATAGAGCTCCCCAGATATTTCTTAATTGCCTAGCTCCAAGTGGTCCTTGAAATCAAAGCATTCGGTAGGAGTGCCATAAAAATTGTCTCTCATAGCACTGACAATTTTTACAACCACACCTGCCATAGAACTTTGGTTCCAAGATCACCTTGAAATGAGCCATTCAGGAAATCACTGGAGTCTGCCATTCGGGAAACAAGCAACTCTACATAGAGCTAGCTATCTGACAGCCAAGTAGCTGCCTCCTCCTCTAAGGTCATGTTCATGGAAGCAGATATCTGGAGTTACCCACTGACTTTTGTCGCCACTTGTTTTTCACTTGCACAAGGAGGTCCTTATGCTACAGACTATTTCTTGAGCAGTTTGACAGCAACAAACCTGAGATCATGTCCAGAAACTGAACTGAAACAATATAGAAAGAAAAGAATGGTCTATGTGACTCTAAATAAAGTTGTTGTTTTTAGTTAAAGGATAAAATTCACTTAGAGAGTAATACGATCTCTGAGTTTGACCTATTTATTTACTGGAATGTAAAGGTGTCCTTTGAGTTTCTTGAGTTTCTGAGAACAAATCCATATTTAATCTTAAAGGGGGGAATGGGTGTGGAAGAAGGAGAAAGAAAAAAATGGATAATGCCCTGCTGCCATAATTATTTGGGCAAGCTTTGCTTTTATAGAATGGTGAATCCTGTGATTTGATATTTCATCAGGCTTGTGACATTTAAGATAATACAAGTATTTCACAGCACAAAAGCAAATCATGTAATTTAGCTTGCCTCATCAAGCTTTGCCACAGCAGGGGTCTCTAATTCAGCTCAGACAAAAGATTTATAAGGTTCACAATACAAATACTCACAATACCTCAGTAGAGAAAAAAAGGCTCCTCGAGCAAATACAATGGACCTGGTGCTCAAAGTCATCTTTCAAATTGCTACCGTAATAAACAAATGGAATATGTTATTGATAGTTTTAAATAGATAGGTAGCATCTGTACCAGATGTTGTTCTTCCAAAAGTCATGGGCTTATTTTTCTAACTTAAAGAAAATATCCTGTACCTCTTGCAACAAAACATTTGCCCTTTTCGCCTTTACAGCACTGTTACTGGCATTACACGTATTGATTATGGTAATGCCTTAGTTCGGTAAGCAACTATAGAGGACACATGCACAACAGAACATGTGTTAGCAGTTGCAAAAGTTGGCAGTGAACACTTTTAGCCATTTGAGTAACTACAGTCATTTTTAATCATTTTCCCTAGCCAAGGATTGGAGTCCCATAGCATTATGGTTCTCAAAAAGGAGAAAGGGTAAATTGATTCATAATAATAAAATCACAAAGGTGATGACATTCAGGAGGTATTAGCTTAAATCCTATCATTAGTCTTTATTACCGTAGATTCATTGAATCAGTGGGATTTCACTCTGTGTTCACCCACCATTTTACAGTTGAGTGAGCAAATTTACTCTAGTTTGGGACTAACCAATGGGATGCAAGCCATAAAATGACCAAGGATTTCAATGGTCCACATTTTAAATAAACTGAGTCAATTTGCTTTTCCGGAATAAATATGTAACTCAGACTGCAGTTACCCTTTATTATATATGGTAGTTCTCTGTAAAGAAGATGTGTCAGAATGTGTGTGTGTGTGTGTGTGTGTGTGTGTATGTTCGTGTGTATTTAAGTCAGCATGATGTAGTGGTTTGAGCATTGGACTATAACTCCAAAGACCTTGGCCATGTAAAGCCACTGGGTGACCTTGGGCAAGTCACACTTTCAACCTCAGAGGATGGCAATGGCAAACTGCTGCTGAAGAAATTTGCCAAGAAAACCCTGTGCTAGGGTTACCTTACAGTCACCATAAGTTGGAAACGACTTGATAACATACAACAACAAACGCACACACATGTATATACACACACAAACACACACATATGTAATTGTGTCAGAAAATGCATATTTCTGTGTAAATGTACACATAACTGGTTATTTGGGGGGGGGAATAAAAGTTTAAACATTTAAAATGGACATTTTCATGCAGCTCAAGCATGCTGTTCATATAATATGTTTACATGAAAACAAGACAGAATGATTTTATCAGTGAGCACAAACAAAACTGATTTATCACCACCACCACCATCATCATCATCATCACTATCTCTGTATTCAAACAGTAGCCTCAGTTTTTTCCTCAAGCGTTTACTAGGAAGCTAGAGATAACTGCTGATGCCAGCTATGCTCATGTCTTCATAAGACAAATGCAGTGATGAGGCACCAGGAGAAAACCACTGTCCTCTTTACTCTATCCCATCATATTATAATGAACAGCATCCTTCGAATTAGCCCAGTGAGTTATCGCTCAGCAGCCTGTCATTTTGAACATTATCTGCAAACATCTGGTAAGATTAAACATTAGATAGGCATTTATGGTGGCACATGGAGGTATTAGTACTAATGGCATGCTATTAAAGGGAGGTTGTAATATTTTACTATGATTGTTGTTATGCAGAAATCTCTAAAAGGCAGGGATTCCTCAGTTGTGCCGAATTTCAGAATTAACCAAGAACAATTAACCTAGAAAAGTGATTCTTCTGTAGGGAAACAGAATAAAATATGTTGACACATTCCAAGTCTGTATCCTTCTTTCCTGACACATTGGTTATATTCATGCAAAACAATGAAATAGTATTCTGTTTTATCAATAATGTGAAAATATCCTGTTGTGCTTGGCATTATCATTTTTCTCCAAGTGACATGGCTAGCTAGCAAACTGCCAAGCACAGAAAGGATAGCATTACATACAAGCTCCTACTTGCCTGTCCTCTAACAAATCAGAACTTGAAGCCAAGATCCATGGTTGGTTTCCAGATCCAGGCTTGTTAGGACAATGACAAGCCAGGCTCTTTATTCTTGGAGGAAAAAAAATAATTTGGAGCCCCTTACCAAGCAAGCTTAAGGAACTGTATCTCTGATGTTCCTGAAAGTGTAGATTTAAATTTAGTGGGGCTTAGAAGCTAGCTTTTCTCAGTTTTACACTTTTATTGCTGAAATACATTTGGGAAAAGTTTTGTCTATGTAGTTGTTGTGCATCATATTGCATCAGCACAAAGCCATTGTTTCATACATTCTATTGCTCAGAGTTTTGGCTAGAGTTCTTTCCAACCAACCATTCAAACAGGCTATTGCTCAATTCTTGCTTGGCCATCAGAGCCATAACCTACATAAGATTTTCCCTGAATGTCAATTGTGATGCTTACTACTCCTTCTACTACTCCTTCACCTCATTCTTCCTCCTCATGTTCATCATCATCATCATTATATTTCTGTAATTTCTTTTCTACTATTAATCATGTTTCTTACTAATGCAAGGCAGTGAATGATGTGCGCAGAGGTTCCAAGTCTTCCGCATGTACTCAGTCTCCTAACTGTGTTTAGATAAGCAGGAATACCTGCATTGAACATCTGTTACTCATGTGGTGGTTTACTTAACAATGCATATGCCTTTTAATGCATATTTATGCACCTGTGCTTTGCTACAAGTTTGCCTCTGTAAATAAAGGTTACTTTAAAATACAGTTATAGTTAAATCATCATTCTTACAAATGCTAAATTGTATCTATTATGGTAATTGTATCTGCATCTGCACTGCAGAAATAATGCCATTTAATACTACTTTAACTGCCATGGCTCAATGCTATGGAATTCTGGCATTTGTAGTTTTGTGAGCTATTTAGTCTTCTCTGTCAGAGAGTTCTGGTGCAACAACAAACTGCAAACCCCAGGTTTCCATAGGATGGACCCATGGCAGTTAAAATACTCAAACTGTGTTATTTCTGCAGTGCATATGCAGCCTATGTCATCATTGTGTGCAAGCATCAGTACACACAAGAAGTATTGTCTAATACTATAGTTTAGGGTAAACAAAGGCATGAATTTACTGCTCCAAAGGAACCATACTGTGTATGCGACCATCACTACCACTTATTTCAGATTAATTCCCGTTGTTAATCCCATTTACATAAGATCACTTATATCAGTTGCTGAATGGTAAATGCAAACATATGACAATTAATGGAGTGTATCAAGAAATACCAGAAGAAAATCAGCATGTGCTTTATAGCAAAACATTTGATTGAATAGGTCAGGAAAAGCTATGGAAAGCTCTTAAAGATGTGGGGATGCCAGTACATCTGATAGTTCTGCTGAGAAATTTGTATTTAGGACAAGAGGCTACTGTTAGAACAGATTATGGAGAAACAGAATAGTCCTCTATTGGCAAAGGGGTCAGGCAAGGCTGCATTCTATCACTCTGTTTATTCAACATGTACGTGGAAAATATCATAAGAATACTGGTTTATATTCAGAAGAAAGAGAAATGAAGATAGGAAGAAGGAACATCAACAACCTAAGATATGTAGATGACACTATACTGCTAGTGGAAAACATTGTAGACTTGGAACAACTAATAAGGAAGGTCAAAGAAGAAGGTTTACTGCTAAACATGGAGAAAACAAAAATAAGGACCACAGAGGATCTTCATAAATCCAACCTAGATGATATGGAAATAAAATAGTTAAAAGATTTTGCATACCTTGGATCAAACATTGATCAGTGCAGAGACTGCAGTCAGAAAATAAGAAGACTAAGATTGGGAAGAGGAGCCATAAAAGAACTAGACAAGATCCTAAAGTATAAAAATAAACAACTGAGCACTAAAGTTAGAATCATCCAAGCCATTATATTCCCCATCACCATGTACAGATGTCAGAGCTAGACAGTAAAGAAAGCTGACTGAAAGAAAATAAACCCATTTGAAGCCCAAACTCTCTGTGGAAGACAAGATGAAACTGAGGCTGTTATACTTTGAGCATATCATGAGAATGCATGGCTCATTAGCAAAGACAATAATGCTAGAGAAGATAGAAGACAGTAGAAAGAGAGGAAGACTGCATGCTAGATGGATAGTCAATCAGGGAGGTCATGGGTATAAATTTACAGGACCTAAGCAGATTAATGGATGACAGAAGATATCTTGACAGTGTTTCATACACAAGGTTGCCATGAGTCGAGATTGACTCAAAGGCGGTTAACAACAGCCAATTCACACTATAACTAATCCTGTTATTCAGTAGGTCTGTTTGTTCTACTTGGGACCAACAATGGGATTAGCCTACTGTGTTCAACTGAGTTAACAAACAAAACAAAACAAACAGCTTCATTTATATACCACTTCATACTGGACAGTGCCTAAGTGGTTTACAAAGTGTAAGCTAATTGTCACCAACAATCTGGGTACTCATTTTATCGACCTCAGATGGATGCAAGCCTGGGTTGAGCTTGAGCCCTTTTGCTGAACTCGCAACCTTATGGTTTTTGAGTGCGTGGCTGCAGTACAGGCATTTAACCACTGTGCCACCAGGGCTAACCCCTCAGGATATTTTAGCAGAGTTGCACAACAAGTAAAAGTCACTGTAATTTTTATTGTTGTTTTATTAGAGTACTTTCACATCCTACAAAACTACTGTTTAACATCAGTAATACAAATAGCTAGCACAAGAATATTTTAAAAGGGTAGTGCTCCAAGGAAATGATTTTATTAATTCATATTCCAATTTATTTCCCTTAAGTGTGGGGAAATCTGCATGAGTTGCTGCATGTGTCCAAATGTATGCAGTTTCTCTAATAAACCTATTGGCTTTTTATTTTTTTCAAGTTTTCTCATACCTAATACTCACACACATATATGTGTATATCATTTTAACAAAGATACTTCAAAAAGTATCCTTATTAAAAACCTTTCCTTTTTCTAGCAGTATTTTACCAATTTGGTAAGTTTAGCAATATTTGTTGCAGTAGGTACAGATTCAAATTCTGTTAATAAAACTGTGCAATCTATATGTTGTAAATTAGGCTAGTTTTTTAAACATTTTCCTTTTAATAAGCCAATAAGCCTTTCAATAAGCCATTTTTCTTTTAATAAGCCAACTTGTTTATTAGGATGTGAGATTTTCAGGATTGCCAAAATCCTTTTAATGGAAAATCAGGAAAGTGAGATGTGTCCTTTTATTTCTTTGACAAAACAACAAAATATGTTACCTTGCAGGTATCTATATTTTGATTATTATGCACTTTTGTTATCTACTTTCACTAGTTTCAGTTTCATTACCTAAAATAGCAGTAACATCACTAAGTACAAATATCAGATGCAGGTATGTATATGTGTTTGTGTGTCTGAATAATTTGTGTGACTGTCAGCAGTCTAGAAAACTTTAGAAAGTTCTGCAGTATTAAAATAATCCATTGAAATGCCTTTTACAGAGAAATTCTAAATATTCTTATTAGAAAATGAATCCCACTGTGTTAAACTGGGGTTTATCACCAAATAAGTGTGTTTAGGATTGCAGCCATAGTGCTTCAAAGAGACTTGCTACTTTTACTGTTAGAGCTGGATATTTTTCTAATTCCAGTGGCAACATTTTCAGAAAGTCAGTGGTAAGGGATTTTGTCTTCTTTCTGTATTTGCACTTTGGATATTTCTTCTCCAAGCATACTTCATGTGTTCTTTGGAAATCTCTCATGATGTGTCTTGTCACCTGTTGCGACAAAGTTGCAGAACAGCATATATTTTTTCCTTTGCTGGAAGACAAAGAATTCTTTGTGTTTCTGAAACATATAGGTTATGTAAATGCATAAACATTAGGAATCTTACTAGTGACACAGGAGAGTATCTCTGATGTGCATTCTTTGTGGTCACTTAACAATGGAGCCTATAGTGTACTATTCTAATGTACAGGGTATATGTGTGTGTGTCTGTGTTTTCCATTCAGGATCTAAGCAGTGATGTTCAGATTTCTCTCTGGCAATGAATGGAGACATTTCAACCCCCCAGGTCTTGAACCGGCACTTCAGAACAGTTTGATTGCCTCCTTGATTGTTTGCGAGATAACTGTAAGATTGGCAGTGACAGGGTAATTTACTGAAGATTGCAATGTCAGACTATATCCAAGGGGGCTCGCTGGCATGAAGATGTTATTCTCATGACTGACAGGCCACTGGGAGATTGGTGTGCCAATTTAAAGTTCATGGTGTCGTCAAAAGTATTCAGCCACTGCAGCCCATAATCATGCGGCTTGATGAGGTCATTATAGCCATAACATATGCTCACCCCAATAGCAAACATAGGTATCTCTCTCTCTCTCTCTCTCTCTCTCTCTCTCTCTCTCTCTAGAATAGTTGGAGCAGACAGATATACATTTGTAGAATGAAGAAATTTCTATCCTTTATTATATATTTGATTCCTTTAATATATTGACAGGATTCTCTTCACTTGCAGTTGTCTGAGTAAGAACATAAAACAAACTAAAAATAGAGGAGAGTATTCAATCTGCTGCAGAATGAGTGTGACGCTTGTGACAAGCACAGTGGATGGAAATACTTCAGTTTGAGAGTCTTTGGGTTTTACAGAAAAACCTTCCTGAGATATTAAGGGAACCCATTTATATTCTCACAGTGATTACATACAGCAGCTAATATAAATACACTCATCCCTCCACATTTGCAGCTTTGACTTTTGCGGATTTGATTATTCATGGGTTTTTATTAATATGTTCTCTCTAGGAATATGTAGGTCTTAGACCGCTACTCTATGGTCAACTTTAACCAAAAGTTGCACTGAAGGACCAAGAGATTTCTAGAGAGAACACTCCACTAGGCATTTGTAGCTCTTCCAGCACAATTCTGTGGTCAATGTTTGGCAGATGTTGACCACAGAGTTGCACTGGAGGACCTAGAGATTCCTAGAGATGAATTCTCTCGGGTAAAAACATGTTTTTGTTATTTGCGGTTTTTCCACATTCACGGGGATCTGGTGCCCCTAACCCCGGCGAATGTGGAGAGACGAGTGTGGACTTGGATTTGGCAAGGGAAAGAATGTGGATCATGTCAGCAAGTCACTGACCTTGGAAGAGGAGGAAACTACAACTAGAACAATCAAGGAACTTCTCTAACTTAAGAACTTTCCAAGCATGTGGAGTGGAAATAGTGCTGACATTGAGTTATCTTTATCCACAGGTAATGCTTTAATAAGGGCAACATGGGGAAAGTGTGCCATATAGCACACAAAAACTTAAGAACATTTAAAAATTACTTATGATTTGTATTTTTATTTTATTCACAGCCCACACCATGATGAAGGTTTAAGTCTGGTAACAATTTGTTTAAAAGTTTATTTTGTCCTATCAATGTCCAGCTTTCAGACAGTTTACATGAAACAGGATGGGAACTATGTGACCTTCCAAATGTTGTTAAACTGCAGTTCACAGCAGTGCTAGTCAACTTAGTCAGTGGTGAGGAAGCTTGGGAGGTACATTCCAACAACATCTCGATAGCCACATGTCTCCCATCCCTGCCATAATGTATCTTACACCATTTGCAAGGTGTATAAACCAAGGTTGCTTCCACACTACAGAATTAATGCAGTTTGAGACCATTCTAACTGCCATGGCTCCATCCTATGGAATCCTGGGATTTAGTTAGTTGTGACATGAGAGCTCCCTGGAAAACAAGGCTAAATATCTCACAAAACTACAAATCCCAGAATTCCATAGAACTTAGACATGACCGTTAAAGTGGTGTCAAACTGCATTAATTCTGCAGTATAGATGTAGCTGTATCTTCAGCAAATATCCACAGGAAGAATCCCAGTGTTGAAAGCAGCTCTGCACCATCTCTTGTGGATCCCTTTTTGTATACTTGAAATAATGTTCTAGAATGGATCTTACCAGCTATGATAGTAACTTTGTTGTGTACTGTGATATGCTGACCTGTACTATAAGGTAAAGGGATGTGAAGGCACAGCTAGTACAGCTGGCCCTTGGTATCATCTGGGTTTTGGTTCCAGGACTCTTCATAGATTCCAAAATCTGTGGATATTCAAGTCCCATTATATCCAATGTTGTAATAAAATGGTGTCCTTTATATAAAATGGCAAATTAAAGGCTTACTTTAATATTTTAAAATATTAATATTTTCAAGCTGTGGATGTTTGAATCAGTAGATACAGAATCCATGGATATGAAAAGCTGGCTGTATATATTCCTATATCAGAAGCGGGCAACTATGACCATCCAGGTGTTTTAGGATTGCACCTTCCATAATTGTTCACCATTGGCTATGCTGGCTATGACTAAGGGATATTTGGGCCAAAAACCTTTGAGAGACACATCATCCTTATACTTGAGACATACTCATACCTGTGATACTTGGTTTTTTGTTTTTGTTTTTTGCATTGTGTAGAATCATTTGGTACTTTGAGCAATAGAAATGTTTGTAGAGCCTAAATATCCCAAAGGCACCAGATCTTGTGGATTCTTAAAAGGTAAACAGGCTTGGTTAATACTTGAATAGGGGGCTGCCAAAGAATAGCAGGTGCTGTAGACTATATTTCAGAGGAAGATAATGGCAAGCCACCTCTGAGTATTACTTGCCTAAGAAAGCCCTATGAAATTCATGGGGTTACCTAAATCAACAGGTGACGTGAAGGCACGTACACACACAATGTTTGTAGCTGGCGAAAGCGCTGGAACTATGGATTATTCCATTCCATGCAACTGGATAAAAACAGCCTCTATGTTCTTCCATTTCAGATGGCCTTGTTGACTGCCTGGATCCAGACTGCTGCCTCCAGTCCACTTGTCAGAATAGCCTACTCTGCCGTGGCTCACGTGACCCCCTAGACATCATACAACAAAGTCACTCTGGTGCACCAATTGTAAAGTCATTCTACGATCGAATCAAGCTGTTAGTGGGCAAAGACAGCACTCATATAATCCCCGGAGAAAATCCCTTCAACAGCAGGTAAAAGCCCCCAAAATGGCTTTATAAAGACACAGAAGTACTTCTGGCAGAGGTTTTAAAAATGGTTTAACATGGAATGCTGCTTCCAGTGGAGATATACTTTTCCATCTCAAGGAAAAATCTAATTCTCGGCTTTTTCTCATGATTTTTTAATGCTGTGTTTATGTCAGGGTGTCAGCTTTGCATTCTAGCTCCATATGGGAAAAGGCTAACAGTGGATTTCATGTATTCAGGCAGGGGAACAAAGGTAAAGCCAAATGCTTCAGAAGTAAAAAATGATGTCTTAGTCATGAGAGCTGGATATGCTCTGGCTTCCAGATGGCACATTCTGCTGTTTTGTACTGCATAGTTATGACAAATATCTTTTTGATTGCACATTGCACCACTTCATGGCTATTTATTTCATCCCCAATTTTAAGCTTTGAGCTAATACTCCCTATGGTTCCACTAATAATATATCTGAAATATATTCAGTTGAAAAGTTGTGCACATTTTTAAAGTAACTTCCTTTTAAAAAGAATTAGCTTTTCCCCCTCTACTGAAGTGTGTCAGAATCCTTTTTAAAAACACTAAACAATGAATTGACTAAACATTAGAACCCTTTATTCAAGGAAAAGGGAGGGAAGGATACCTTGTCATATCTCATGCTCCAGTGTTTTATACACACACAACTGATCGGCTTAACAAAAAGCAAACTTACCATTCTGTACTCTGCCATATATCTGTTACGAAAAACTCAGTTCTTGTACATTAAATAGGTACTACAGAATTTAAACATGGTGGCTGTTTATAGAGGAAGCAAGGATAAAGCCTCCAGTCCAGAACAGTTCCATGAACAGCTTTTCTTGACTCAGAGCTTTGTTTCATCAAACAGGTTCTCTGCCCTCCCATCCCTGTTATCAAGACACTTGGAATAGATTTTGTAACAAAGATCAATTGTTTGGCAATTGTTTCCAGGCCTCCAAAGTATACATGGGCACATTTGTTTAAAGCAACAATCTTCCTTGCCATATCCCTTTTGAAGCTGAAAAGAAGTTCAAAAGCAGTATGTGGTATGACATGCTGATCTGGAGTAACAAAGTAAACAAATATCCTTCTAGGAGATTAATAATAATAATAATAATAATAATAATAATAATAATAATAATAATAATAATTTGTATCCCGCCCCTCTGAGAACAATCGGGGCAGCTAACAAAGTTAAAAATACAAAACATATAAAATCCCTGGTACCCTCCCCTCCTTAAAAAAGTATTAAATTCAATGCAATATTTAAAAAACAGAACAAACAACAACAACAAACAAACAAACAAACATACAAGTTAAAAACTTACCAGAAGGTCAACAACATCATACCAACAAGCAACCAGTGGGAGCAGCAGTATCTTTCCCAAACGTTTTTCTAAGGCCGGGTTCTCTATTCTGGGAAGGCCTGCCGGAAGAGATCCATCTTAACAGCCTTTTTAAAGCTGTCTAAGGATGTAAGTAGAAGGATCTCATCCGGCAGGCTGTTCCACAGTCTGGGGGCGACGATGGAAAATGCCCTCTGGGAGGTAGCCAAGCGCCTAGATTTTTGTGGCTGAAGTAGGTCTCTCCCAGAGGAGCGGAGTGCGTGGGAGGATTGTAGGGGAGAAGGCGGTCCCGGAGATAGCTTGGACCCAAGCCATTTAGGGCTTTAAAGGTGATAACCAACACCTTGTACTGGGTCTGGAAGCTAATAGGCAGCCAGTGGAGAGACTTTAGAACCGGGGTAATATGGTCCCTCCTGGATGTTCCAGAAATTACTCTGGCTGCCATATTCTGTACTAGTTGCAGTTTCCGGACCAAGCACGAGGGTAGCCCCATGTAGAGCGCATTACAGAAGTCTAGACGTGAGGTTATCAGCGTGTGCACAACAGTCTCAAGATTCCTTACTTCCAGAAAAGGGCGCAACTGGCGTATCAGCCAAAGCTGATAACAGGCGCTCCTGACTGTCGCATTTACCTGGTTCGACATCAGGAGCGACGAGTCAAGGAGCACCCCCAGACTGCGAACGCAGTCCTTGACGGAGAGTGTGACCCTGTCCAGGACCAAAGGTTGCAACCCAGTTCTTGGTTTCGGGGCCGCTATTGTGAGCACTTCCGTTTTGTCTGGATTCAGCCTCAATCTGTTTTTCCTCATCCAGCCCATTTCTGCCCGAAGACATTCATTGAGAGAGGAGACACCATCAAAATTCAAGGCCGACAAATGAGACATGGAGAAATAGATTTGGGTGTCATCGGCGTACTGATAACACCCAGCTCCATAACTCTGAATGATCTCACCCAGCGGCTTTATATAGATGTTAAATAACATCGGGGACAGAATAGCACCCTGTGGGACACCACAGGTGAGCTCCCTTTTACTGGAGCAACTGTTCCCGAGCAGCACCCTCTGGGATCTACCCGAGAGAAAGGAACGGAACCACTGCAATGCAGTGCCTCCAATTCCCAGCCCCCTCAGGCGATCCAAGAGGATGCCATGATCTATCATATCAAAAGCCGCTGAGAGGTCTAAAAGCACCAACAGGGTCACACTGCCCCTGTTGATGCTCAGACACAGATTGTCGGTCAAGGCAACCATGGCAGTCTCAACCCCAAAGCCTGTCCTGAAGCCAGTTTGAAATGGGTCTACATAATCAGTTTCATCCAAGACAGCTTGGAGTTGAAGAGCAACCGCCCTCTCGATTACCTTGCTCAAGAATGGTAGTAAAGAGACTGGCCTATAGTTGTTCATATCCAGGGGGTCCAGGGAAGGTTTTTTCAGAAGCGGCCTAACAGCCGCTTCCTTCAGACAAGATGGAATATGTCCTTCCCTGAAGGATGCATTGACGATATCCGTAAGGAACTTCCTCAATGCATCCCCCCCCCCAGACGGCCAGCCATGATGGGCAAGGGTCAAGAGGGCAAGTTGTTTTCCTCACTCTACCAAGGAGCTTGTCCACGTCATCGGTACTCACAGATTGAAGCTGATCCAGTACAATCATTAACGGAATCGCTGGACACCTCGTCCATTGTTTTTGTTACAATACTGGCGTCTAAGTCGGCTCTTATCTGAGAGATTTTTTCTGCAAAGAAGTTGTTAAACACATCACAGCAGGCCGTTGTTGGGTTAAGTAAAGGGTTCTGCGCAGGGGGTACCTGCGTCAGTTCCCTTACTACCCTAAAAAGCTCTGCTGGACAGGACTCTGCAGACGCAATACGTGCAGAGGAGAAACGTCTCTTCGCTGCACGTATCGCCTCCAGATAGGACCAAAGAAAGTTCCTATGGTGAGTCTTGTCAGATAAGAGTTGAGTTTTTCACCAGACGTGCTCTAGTCGTTGTCCAATCCGCTTCATTTTCCGAAGCTCTGGTGTATACCATGGCTTACGGTTAAGAGCGGGTTGGCAAGGATGCTTGGGAGCGATCGTGTCGAAAGCCCTGGTAATGTCGGTGTTCCAAGTGTTAACCAGAGCTTCGACAGGGTCACGGGCATTTCCAACCATTAAACCCTCCAAGCCTTTTTGGAATCCAATTGGTTCCATTAGCCTTCGAGGGCGGACCATTCTAATGGGTCCACCACCTTCAGAGGGGCAGATAGAGGCTCTTAGTTCTGTCTTGACTAGGAAATGATCCGTCCATGACAAGGCGGTGGTTTTAATAACCACGGATATTCCTGTTTGATGGTATGCCCAAGTTTTAGGACAGAGATGGGAAACATACAGCCTGCCAGATGATGTGGGACCACAAATCTCAGCAGCCCCTAGCCAGGCTAGCCAATTGTAGGGAATGCTGGAAGCTGCAGTCCAGCGACATCTAGAGGACCATATGATTCCTACCCCTGTCCTACAGTATATCTTAATTAGACATTTAACACCTAAATCAATTAGTCCCATTAAACTAATGAAACTTAACTAATAACTAAGTGCTGGCGTACCAAGTTCCCACTGATTCTAGCTGTGAATAACAATTAGATCCAAGACCACATCTTAGTTCAAATGTCAGTTCATAGATTTATGAAGAAAATATTTCTTTGAGTAGGCGTGGCAGGTTTAAACACAATGCAAGATGATATTTAATTAATCAGATTTTTAAAAGATTCAGGCCCAGTACTGAAACCATATTTGCATAGGTTGTTACATTGCTTACTGCATGGTTAACTATGTTTAGGTTTGCAGCCTATCAATGCAATTGTCTATGTGTTTACTCAAAAACTTTTACTGGATCCAGTGGAGCATACTCCCTAGTAAGGATGCAATCCAAAATCTCCTCATGCATGCTGGGATACATTATACCAGCACTACATAATCTCCCTGCAGAATAACAACATTGCAGAACATATATCAATGACTGCATACTGTTGTGCAATGCATAATATGAAACCGCAGTACACAGTGTGTAACCACAGTGCACAACATTTTTGTATGTACAACTCTGAGTCCAATGCTGTCAACAGAATACATCTGTGGCAAATAATTCTCCCCCCATGAATATCTCACTAACAGAATGCCAGCCTAAGTATGCTAAGGCCTGCATTCTGAGACTACAGTCCCATGCACATTTATCAGGAAGTATCTAGAACTACACTTAGAAGTTTATGGCACTGGGGTTAAAACGTTCCCCAGTACGTTCTAATGCGCCTGCGCGTGGGTGTGCACGGAACGTGATGTGAATGCGATGGAGCCAAGAACACCATTTCCCCGCACACTGGAATGCCGCCTTTGCCACCAGGTGTTCCAATCGCGTTCCCGTTGCATTCCAGGGGATGCCATTTCTGAGAACTGTTTTAAAGCATTCTCAGAAATGGCGCCCTCTGGAACGCAACGGGAACGTGATTGGAATGCCCGGCGGCAAAGGCGGCGTTCCAGTATGCGTTAAAATGGGGTTCTTGGCTCCATCGTGTTCCTGTCACGTTCCGTGTGCGCCCACGTGCAGGCGCATTAGAACGCACTGGCGAACGTTTTAACCCCAGTGCAATAAACTTCTTACTTTAATGTCAGTCTTCCAAATCTGAACCAGTGACTAAGGCAATATCTCATTTATTAAAATGCAGCAAGAACAAGTGATCTGAGGGATGTAGCTTTCTGGATAAGTCATAGACTGTTTTGTGCTGTTCCATGTTTGAAATATTAACTGCAGGTCACAGTGCTATAAAAATTGATTTCAGATTCTTGGATAGATGATTATAGGTTACTTAACCTGGTTTTCTTTGATAAAGCATCATTCCTTTCTTCATCAACCAGATCAAGTTGATAACCACCTGCAACCTTCCCTCTTGTAGTTTGCTTGTCTTTGTACCACTACGAGCCTAAATGTTTGTGGAGGACTCTGATCACACTCTGCTAAAAGTAAATGTTACAGCTGTTATCAAAACACTTCAAGTAACACTGAATTGCATGCCCTTTACAATAGCTAAGATTTTGCTCAAGAGAATATTGGTCCTTTGAGCAGTCCTGATGGAAAAATAGGATTTTATGAGTAGCCAAGATGGAAAGATGTCTTTCAGGATCCCTGAATATACCTTTTATCTATAATTTTCAGGGCCTTTTCTGGGTTATTGTCTTTATTGTTGTTTTGGTGTACAGTTTGTTGTCATGTTCTGTTTTAGAATGTATTAATAAATTTTAATTTAAAAAAAATGAGTAGCCAAAGTTACTGAAAAAGTCACAGGCTGCCCAATCCAGTTTTTTTTATCTTGTTGTGGTGATAATTGAAAGATAATGCAAGATCATAATTTCATGCCATTATGAGACAGTTAGGAAAACCAAGATCTTGTTTGTTCTTAGAAGTCTCCAGATCCTTTTTTAACATTGTCACATCTAGTCTTTATTTTGTGTATACACTGCTACATATATATTTCAGGATTACTTCTACTATGCATGCATATATGGTGTATTTTAAAATAGACTTTGTTAGCTTGTGTCACCATTAGCCCTCTGAGGCTGTTGGGAATGACAAAGAATATGACATATAGACTACAGTTTTTAAGGGAAAATGGTCGATGCTTGTGATGAATTTGGATGTGTTCATCTACATTTGGAATTTGGGCATTCATGGTCTTGTGGTTGCAACACCAGTTATAAGAAAACCCCATATGTAAGACCCCATTTGTTTCTCTAAAAAACTTTTGCTTGTTTTTTTCATTAATAGCATTGCCTCAGGATTCCTTGTAATAGGGGGGATTTGTAGTTTTGTGCCTTCAAGTCATTTCTAATTTATGACACTCCTAAGGTGAACCATTCATGGGGTTTCCTGGGGCTGAAAGTGTGTGACCTATCCAAGGTCAACCAGCAGGTTTCCATGGACAAACAGGCAATCAAACCCTGGCCTCCAGAGCCCTCATCCATGTCTCAAACCCCACACTGACTCTTAATAGGAAGGATATCTATGAGAATGTTTTAAGATCTGCCCCAGAGTTTGCCACTGGCTATGCTGCCTGGAGGATTATTGGAGCTGTTGTTTTTAGCTGCCCTTGAGTTGACCCTGACTCATGGCAACCCTGTGGATTTCCCAGTCCCTCCACTGCTCTGTTTAGATCTTGTAATTTCAGGCCTGTGGACTCCCTAATTGATTCTATCCATCTGGTGTGTGATCTTCCTCTCTTTCTACTACCTTCTACCTTTCCTAGCATTATTGTCTTTTCTAATAAGTCATGCCCTCTCATGTTGTGGCCAAAGTAGAACATTTAATCATCTTGGCTTCCAGGTGGAGTTCAGGCTTGATCTGTTAAAGACTCCATTTGTTTGTCTTTTGACTGTCCACAGTATTGTCACATATTGGAGCTGTAGCCCAAGCTTTTAATTCTCCCACGAAAGAAGCTCCCATATAGTGATGGCTAGCAATATAGCACAAATTGTAAATGAGTTATCCAGTGTGATGATCTACCACATGGATACAGTTCAGCAACTTGAAAGAGTTCTTTAAAATTCCACTTGAAACCACAGCAGAGTCTTCGCCCGCCCCCCCACCCCGACATGGAAGTTAGCATCCACCTTTTCTGCAAGTATGCTGGCCCCAGCACCAGCATTTCTCTCTCTTTCCTAGCTTCATGTGCCTAGACACACAAGTACTTGCATGCCCATGGAAAAACATGCTCAGATCTCTATCAATTGAGCTGCAGGACACATAGACCTAAATTCATGTGGATGCTAAAATGAGAGAGAGAGGCGGGGTACAGACCGCCGCTTTGCGGCGGTCTGCCGCCGCCGCCAGTAGGTCCGTGGGGGAGCCGGAGCCTTCACACGGCCCGACTCCCGCGCGGACCGAAAAAGAAGCTCCAAAATGGAGCTTGTTTTTCCGTCGCATTTGCGACGTAGCGAGGCGCCAGGGGCGCGCTCGCTACATCACAAGCGGCGTGATGCGTACGGACGCTCAGCATCCGATACGCAAAGATGGCGCCGGCCATGTAGAAGGGCCGGCGCCATCTTGTACGGACAGAGTCCGTACTAGGCCCAGGGGCGTCTATAAGAGACGCCCCTTTTTTAAAATGGGACATCCGGAGGACGTCCCAAATGGCGGTGCAGAAAGCACCAAAAAGAGGTCAGCTTAATTGCCTTAACTTTGAACTGAAATTCAGTCCAGGAACTGCAGATGTGAGGAGGTATGACTTTCCCATAATGTAGCAGCTGCAAACCTGTTAACCAGTGGGCAGCTCAGAAATTGATTTTTTCATTATATGATTTTTCTTCTTAGAATCATAGAATCATAGAACCGTAGAGGGCCATCCAGTCCAACCCCCTGCCATGCAGGAAATCTCAATCAAAGCATCCCCGACAGATGGCCATCGAGCCTCTGTTTAAAAACAGAAGGAGATTCCACTACATTCCGAGGGAGTTTGTTCCACTGTTGAACAGCCCTTACTGTCAGGAAGTTCCTCCTAATGTTGAGGTGGAATCTCTTTTCCTGTAGCTTACATCCATTGCTCTGGGTCCTAGTTCTGGAGCAGCAGAAAACAAGCTAGCTCCCTTCTCAGTATGACATCCTTTCAAGTATTTAAACAGGGCTATCATATCACCTCTTAACCTTCTCTTCTCCAGGCTGAATATTCCCAGCTCCCTAAGTCATTCCTCATAAGACATGGTTTCCAGACCCTTCACAATTTGGTCACCCTCCTTTGGACACACTCCAGTTTCTCCACATCCTTTTTGAATTGTGGTGCCCAGAACTGGACACAATATTCCAGGTGAGGCCTGACCAAAACAGAATAGAGTGGCACTATTACTTCCCTTGATCTAGACACTATACTTCTATTGATGCAGCCTAAAATTGCATTGGCCTTGTTAGCTGCCGCATTGCACTATTGAGTCATGTTCAATTTGTGGTCTACTTGGACTCTCAGATCCCTTTCACACTTAGTCTTGTTCAGCCAGGTGTCACCCATCCTATATCTGTTCTTGCTGGCAAATGGACATCAGGGACAGAAAGAAATGAAAAGGAAGGAAGGAAGGAAGGAAGGAAGGAAGGAAGGAAGGAAGTTGCTGATCGTGCTGAGTTCAATGCACACATGAAAGCAGTGTTGTGTGTTTACAGACCCATACCAGTATGGAAGGAGGCAACTATTTCTGTGGCAGAAAAAGTATGATTCCTATTGTTGAAAAAGGATGCAGAAAAAGCTGCATCTATTGGTGCACTTCTACTACCAGAAGAAGGATGGTGATATTCCTCCCTCCCTCTGGCAATTTACTACATGCTCTCTATGCTTCAGAACAAATTTTTGGTGCTACAGAAGGCTGCAAGGAATAAGGAGGGACTGAAAATGCCAAGTCACATTGGGTTTAGGCCTCTGTGTGTAATCAAGGAATGACTGCCATCTGTCTTTTCTCCACCTTGTTCACACTAAGCATTTCTGCACATGGCTTTGTTCCTCTCATGTGGAAAAAATAAATGTCACTTACTAGCACAAGGGAACTAATCTTCAGTGCTTTGTGTGTGTCATAATTTGTGAATGTCATAGTCTTGAGAAGACGTTTTGAGCAAGAACTCACACTTTCACTCACCCTAGTAATTCCCTTACTATATCCATTTTCCCAGTCAATTTAAGATTATGAATGTGACTGCAGAGGTTTGTCCTTCATAAATTCCAGGAATAAAATATGATGACAAAATTAAATGAATTGTAATCCTCATGGCTCTGTGAAAGACAACCGTTGTTGGTGAACAGAATTTAATGATTGTGGCTGGTTATAGAGGAAGCAAGGATAAAGCCTACAGTCCAGACAGTTCCATGACGAGCTTTGCTTGTCCCAGAGATTTGTTTCATCAAACAGGATCTCTGCCCTCCCACCCCAGTTACCAAGACACTTGGAATAGATTTTGAAATTTAAAAGAGTTTGAAAAGCAGCTTGCATTATGGCATAGGGATTCTACAACAACAATGTTCTGAGGGTGGACATCAAGACTCATAGGTGAATAGGAACCTTATGAAGCTGTATCACTGATCCCCAAAAAGTGACACCCTGCTCCCCAAAAAATCACAGCCCAGGTAATCAACAAAGCCATTGCTTGAACTTGAAGAAATACCAGAAAGAGAGAGAAAGACCATTGGTCACTTCATTTTTATGGCAACCTATCCTTATCCAAAAGTTCGTGGATTTTTCTCTCCCAATGTTACCCTTAGCAGGAATAAATAATAAAGAGATATTTATTCTGCCAAGTAATAAAATGTGGCATAGGGGTTTGAGTGTTGGATTATGACTCTGGAGATCAGGGTTCAGTTCCCAGCTCCCACATGAAAGCCTGAGTAAGCCACATATTCTCAGCCTTAGAGGAAGTCAATGGCAAACCTCCTCTGAACAAATCTTGCCAAGAAAAAACATGATAGGTCACTATATGTCAGGAATGACGTGAAGAAACACAATAAGAACAACAACAATGTAACTTTCTAGGCCCAGTACTTTAATCAAGCATTATTTTTAACAGATAAAGCACATAGGAGCCACTCGCGGCAGAAATGCTTTCCCCCAAACACACCATGCCAGGTGTCCCCTTTTAATGGCACTCCAATGAGGAAGGGAAGAAAGCCTGAATAAATTGAAAGATGTCAAAATGCAATGCTGGATTTAGGATGTACAGTAGTAAGTGAGAAACTGATCCACTTTCAGAATTGAGAATTTCTCTGTCTTTGTATTAGCTGGGATTGTGACAGCCAGTGAGAAATGCTGCCATCATTCCCAGTTCTGCTTCCCAGAGAATTAAATAAGGAACTACTCATGGTTTGTCTATTAGGGCAACTTTACACTGTGTATTTCAGGAGAGATGTAATTCCTCTCAAAGTGTCCAAAATGAATTAACATTAATAAACCACAGTGGGCCAAAGGGTGGTCTGCTCCTTGGCTGGCAGGTGCTAATTACCAAAGGGAATGCCACAGACACACATCCAAATAAATAGGCTATTCCCAGTAAGACATTTTAGGCCTCAACCTATGGCCTTTGACTAATAAAGCTGGATATATTTTAGGCCTTAAAACTAAAAAGGCAGTCAAGTTAACAAATCAGACTTTAAAATACAGCTAGTTTTCTTCTTGGTAATCAAACTTTTATTTTTCCTGCATGGAAACAGTATGAGATCCAAACAAATAGCTGGCCAATCAAATCCAGTGTGACCCCATTTAAATTTTAAATACATTCTTGTCTATTTCCTGACTGTTCTTTGAAACTAGAGCGAATAGGTGCAGCCCCTGCTTTTGTGTATGGACTCAGGAGCCCTGCAAAGTGACTGTTTCTATCATTACTTTAAGTCAAGAGTGAAGATGCTTTTATGGCAGAGTAAGAACATCCAGCATAGTCTTCCGAGTCCATAAAGCATTGTTTCTGAGCTGACATTTTAACTGTGTTTCTTTCCTAGTCTTGTATCTCTTATAAGAGGCCAAGTGGTGACTACAGATGGAACTCCACTCGTTGGAGTCAACGTGTCTTTTGTCAAGTATCCAAAGTACGGCTACACCATCACTCGCCAGGATGGCACGTAAGTCTAGTTGTTTTATTCAGGACCTGTTTAGTATGTAATATCTCTGCAGATTAACAGATGGTGCTATCTACTGAAACCATGTGGTATCATGCATGGAATTCCTACTGGGCTAAGGAGCTATCAAGGAAGCACAAAAGTCATTTTTCACATGGCATTTTGAATACTAACTGAGACTAAATATGAAAGACTGACTTCTGGAAATAATGTGTTAGCACTTGGGCTTCTTTTCAGAGAAACTGCACTGTATCTTGGAAAACATTTGTAGGCTACAACAATATCCAGCTGAGGCCAGAAATATTTAATTTTGAGATGCAAGGCAGGCTAGCACTCTTTTGGAACAGGGAGGGGGGGAAATCATTATAAAACAGTGTATTTTCTTAAAAGTTCCCAGCTGCCCCTTTCCTTTTTGAAAACCCGTTAGCTTTACAGTTTCTTGAGGGCAGAACATAATCAAAAGAGTATAATTGAATATACTTAGACAATTCCCTGCTGTGTGAAGAAGTGTGTCCCATTTTTCTATTTATCAACTGATTTGAAAAGCACACAAGTTCAGCACAAACAAAACTACAGTGTGTCATGCTTTACCTAATTTATTGGATATGGCAGTAAAATCATATGTTTGTGGGGAAAATGTATTATAATAACTAGGTGAACACATAATCCATAAAATGAATTTGAACTAGAATAACTGATCTGAATACTGCATAGTTGGAAGTAAGATTCATGTGTCCATTGCAGAGTTACAGTGCTAGGATTTTAAGGTCTAATGTATCATACACTGCACATTGCAGCAAATGGTGATTGTAGACTTTGATAAGTTGCATAGTTCCATAATACATATCAGAGGAAGGGATCTCTAAACAAACAGAAACAAAAGAGAAAGACCTAGAAATGTGAACCAGAAACTATAGTATCTAGGTTGCTTCCAGGCTGTTCAAATGTCTTGGGAAATGGCATCATTTGTTACTGTTCTTACTGCGTCTTGCTTGCTTCTTTCTTTTTTTAACGTCTCCATAATTTTTTTTCTAAACAAACAGTGCTCCCACCTTTTCTGGGCTTTTTGAAAAAAATCCTACCTAAAAAGGGACTTTGTCAGTCTTTAAAACAATATTCTATGACATATTTCTGGGTTTATGGAAGTGTGACATGGTTTGTTATGGTGTAAATGTGTGCCTAATCCACTCTCCCTCCAGTTTTCCCAGATGTATTTCTTATCTTAAATGCCCCCTTTCCATTTTCTTATAAATGAAGTGCTAAGCTCCTTCCCCCTCAAATATACACCTTTGTACTTCAACTCATCTATTCCTGCCTCCAACCATCTCTCAGTTGGGACAGATGAAAGGAGGTAGATTGCACACCCATTTGAGTCCAGACCTGTCACTACCACTCTATGGATCCAATTCGTGAAGGGAGATATTTTTTGAAGGATTATCTCCCACAGAACAGCAGCAGTGGGAGCACATGCTTTAAAAAGGGTAGGATGTTGTCCAGTGGCCAGGGATTCTGAGAGATGAAGTTAAAAACCACTGGATATTAATGACTGAGAACCACTAGAATCAATAAAGAATCAAATGAAACTACCTGTATATATAAACAATAAATTGAGAGGAACAGCATATACAGAATGATGATACAGTCAGTCCTCCACATTTGTGGATTTGACATTTGTGGATTTGACATTTGCAGATTTGCTTAATATGTTTTCTCTAAAAAATTTCTAGGCCCTCTAGCATATGCTTATAGTCAACGTCTAGCCTTTTCTGTAAGAGACTCCTGGTGACACAACCAACTAAAATCCCAGGATTCCACAGGCTGGAACCATGACAGTTAAAGCAGTATCAAACTTAACTAATTCTGCAATGTGGCAGCAGGAATGTCCTCACACATATAAAGCCAAATGGAGTTGACTCAATGACATGTGATGTAAACAGTCCAGACAGCCACATGAAACAAGCTGGAAATGTGCCTTAACTTGACTGTGCTTATCAGGTCATTAAACTGAATTAATCTTTTGTTGTTATTTGCAAATTAATGAAGAAGCCTTTGGAATGGTATGAAAAACCTGGGTCATTGTCTGGATAATTGGACTGCTTAGAACAAATACTTTTCAGTTCCATGTCTGATGTGGATATTTGGACTATTTACATCATTTACCATTCAGTAAACCTCTTTTGGATATGTATGTTTGGAAACATTGAACTATTTACCATTTACATCTCTCAGAGTTAAGCATATCTTGCTTCTGACAATTTATTGTTTTTGTGTAGTTTTATTTGATTTTTTTGGTCATCCGTTTTTGGCCTTAATATGTTTTTCTGGATAAATGTTACAGTTTCTGCTTCATAATTTTATGTCTTCCCCCCTTAGTATTGTTTCATCATACTGTTTCTTTAAAGCTGCCTGCTGCTCAGAGCTTTATTTTGGCCTCTGAATGCACACATTGCTTTTTAAGGGTTGTTCATGTTGCAAGCTCCTCACTACTCAGTGTATTACCATATTTCATGAACACATTTTTATCATGTTACAAGGATTGTTAACAGAAGCTCTATGCTCACAGCAGAGGTTTGTACTGATAGGCCTTTATGGATCAAGAAAATAAGCATTTGGATGTTTCTGTGTGTTCTGGGAAGGGAAGAGAGATCTTGTTAAAGCAAACTGCAGCACTCAGGCCGCTGGGACCATGAGAACAGAATTTTAAAAGAAGGTCCTTGACAATATAATATAACAGATTCTTTTACATTTTTTAAAGAAAAAAAAATAAAGTGCAAAAAAGTTAATGAAAATTTCCACAGCCTGTAACAGCAAAATACAACAAGAAAGAGTCTAGTGGTACATTAAAGACTAACAGTTTTTATTTGACATAAGCATATAGACATGTGGAGTGTTTCCCCAGTAGGCAGGTATTTGTAGACATCCTTGGGTGGGAAGGAGTGGTGGGAGATAGAAATGTGAAAGCACAACACTGGACAAGGATGATTGTCTGAACAATAGTTGTTTAACAAACCATCGTTGAGAGGTGAGTAGGGCATCCTAGCATGCCTGCACAAATTAAGGCATGTTTGATGAAAACACGTGGTCCAAATCAAGGACAAAATATTAAGTTTAACTTCTGCATTGGGAAAGGGATTGTGTAGGCCACCAAGGCCTCCAATGCAGCCTTTTCCCAAGTTGTCTAAGGCTGAAAAATAATTCAGCTGCAAAACAGAGTGCATTCTCAAAAGCCTACAGGAAGGTGCGCTTCTCCATGTTAAGGCTATTTGGGGGTTAAGCTATGGAACTCACTTCCACAAAAGGTTTGGTTGGCTCCCTCCCTGTTGTCTTTCTCCTGGCAGGCAAAAAGTTTTTTATTTAGACAGACATTTGGTTTATTACTTTTTCGATGTGTTTTGAAAAATGTTTCTAACTTGTGCTTTGGAATAGAATTGTAGTTTAATGGTTTTTTAAACTGCACTTTGTCTTACCCTGTTGCAAGCCAACTGGAATCATATGCTGGGAGAAATGTGGGATATTAAATAAATAAATAAATAAATGCCCCTCTTCACCCCCCCCCCAAAAAAAAACAGAAGTGATTATATGGTTATTTCCACTTTCAGATATTTTGATGAGTGTGGTCTGCAGGGTCTCAGCTGGATGGTTATGTCTCCAGACCTCTCATGGTTTCCAATAAATTCATCCCGATAAGGGATAGGATTCTGAGAAAGACAGAAGGGAATATACAAAATTTATCATACTCTTCAAATAATCAAGAGTAGTGTGTTACTACAGACGGCCATGCATTTTTATTTTTATTTTTCATTTTATCCAAAGAGTCCAGAAACAGTGTGTCTTGGGAAACCGATGTGTTCACCAACTGATTTTTGAATATCACTGTTTCTGATGTCAGATTTTCATTCATTCATTCATTCATTCATTCATTCATTCATATTTGCACAAAACCTAGCCTATTTTTACTATATAAAGTGCACTAGGGCACTGCTGGCACATTATAGCATATACTACCAGTACACTGGAGCAAGTGTTATAATTGATGTTATGGGTGAAATAATTAGGTCTGTAGTCGTTTTTCAAGAGTAGACATGGGGATAGAATTAGTATCTAAAGTTGCTTTTGGGGCTGATTCTGATGCCTGCTGTTACTAATAGATAATCTTTTCAAGCTGGGTAACTGTCTGGTTACAATAATGCTAGGAAACAATTATGCTAGGAAAGGTAGAGGGAAGTAGAAAGAAAGAAAGGCCGCACGTGAGATGTATGGACTATTAAAGAGATCACAAGTATGAGTTTGCAGGAGTTGGGCAGAGCGGTGGAGGACAGGGGGTCTTGGAGATGTCTCATCAGCAGGGTCGCCATGGGAGGAAATCAACTCGAGAACAGTTAACAACAACAAAAAATACCCCTGTCTGGTAACAAAAACAAGCCTACCACCCAACGCATGTGGAGAGAAATTGACTAGGCTGGGCATAGAATCTGGTGATATCTCTGGTATGGTTTGAATGGGGAATTAAAGGTGATAACAAGTGATGTTCCTACCGACGTTTGATCCTGGGTACCAGTCTTGTTGGAAATGAGTGAGTTGTATCTGTCACTCTTATGAGTGCTTATCAAAGGAAGGTTGGCATGCTTCATGGATTAAGTGACTAGAGAGAAGATGTCCAATTGATCTAATTTGGCAAATACCAGGGAAGATTCCACCCCTCCTCTGTCAGAGAGTTGTCACTGCCCAAGGAATATACGTTTCCAGCTTGAAAGTCACAGACTGATCAGGTTTCCTTAGAGCAAATGTTCAGTTATTTTAAAATTCGGGGGGGGGGATTCTCTCCCTTCCTAAAAGAGATTCAGTACAGAGGACAGTAATGCAAATTTCCATCATTGCTCTTTCTCTGCCATCTGCCACAACCTTTCTAATGAAAAGATATCTCTGTCAATGTTAGGATTAACTCACAAAAGCTCTACTTAACACTGAGTCTGGTGATATTTTGTAGATGTTATCCTTTGGACCCTTTTTAAAGCCATGTTTGTACTACTCATTTTAATCATTTTTGAAGCTGTTTTGCTTTCATGTTTTCCCATCAGCAAGCCAGTGAATTTTATTTTTGTGAGGTTACTAAGAATTATTTAACTGAGAGCTCTACTTAAACTGCAATGCTCAGAGGTCTTAGAAGAGAAGGCTCTGCCAGGTAGTATAGACATGGCTTCAACATCTATAGTGTGTGTGTGTTGTGTGTATGACAAGATCTTTTTAGTCTCAACTCTTCTTTTCTCCCTTTTTCTCTGATTATCTCTACAGATAGAAATCCATGTATCTAAGTATCTAACATAACTATTTCAACTCTAACATATTTTTCAGTTTAGTCTTTATGACCCTCACTGTTCTTTGCCTCTTCTTTTGCATCACTATAGAACCATTTATGATGTGGATTCCACATTTTCTAGGTTTGACTTGATTGCAAATGGAGGAGCATCTCTCACTTTACACTTTGAGCGAGCCCCATTCATGAGCCAAGAGAGGACAGTGTGGCTGCCATGGAATAGTTTCTATGCCATGGATACACTTGCAATGAAGACTGAAGAGAACTCTATTCCTAGCTGTGACCTCAGTGGTTTTATCCGCCCTGACCCTGTTATAATTTCATCACCACTTTCCACTTTCTTCAGCGATGCTCCTGGTCGAAATCCCATTGTTCCAGAAACCCAGGTATCAAGTATGAATGTAAAAATATGTTACAAGCATTCTATTTTTCCTGTTAGTTCCCTATGGCAATCCTTTTTACAGGTCAAGTTTATATTGGTAGGACTAGAATTGTTTTTTACATTAATTCTATTCAGAATCATACAAAGGCTAAAGTGGGGTGACATATTCAAAAACTCAGAGACCCTCCGTATCCAAGAATTCTTCACCATTCATGGCCTGATTTTTTTTTTAATTCCAAAAAGCAGACCTTGATTTTGACTTTTTATAGAAAGGACACCATTTTACTACCCCACTGTATATCAGTAGCCAAGAATTTGGTATCTGCAGGTTGTCCTGGAAAACAAAACCCAGTAGATACCAAGGGCCCATTGTAGCAGGCACAATATGGATGCCTTGATTGTCCGTTGGGTCACTGGCTTGTTTCTCTCATGTGTTTATAGACATTTATTTGCCCTTCACATTAGATGTATACTTTGTAGGAACCCCAATATAAATGCAGCAATTGTTGCCACTGCCTAAAGTGTAAATCGGCTCTGTTTGGGGAAAAGCTTTCATTCTTTTGTCAAACTTCAAAAAGTGAAGCTGTAAAAGAAATACATGTCTAGACGTTCTTTGTGGATCATTTCTGACATTGCTTTTCTGTACAGAATTGGATACAAACCTGTTGGAGACTCAAGACATCATCACATCAATAAAGACAGACATGAGTATTACACATGTATCTTGTGGAGTTATTGAAGAAGCTTAGCACAATACATGTGTCAGACTTGTGTCTCATCTTTCTTCTGTCTTCCCAGTACTGGATTCCTGATTCATCGTTTGCTTGTTGTAGATATGAGTACATCAGTTAACTACCAGTTCTATTTAATTCAACAGACGGAGCCCCTGTACTAATTCTTTTTCCTGTTCGTTTGCATACTGAATGTATTACGCTTCCTTTAGCTTTTTTTCTCATTGGCTGGAATTGTGTAGGTGGCTTACACTGGTGAAACTCCCAGTTACTTCAGTATAAATACTTTAAAGGTCATTTTAGCAGGAGGTTCTTCCCTGGGCAGTCCCTCTAGATGTATCTCTTTACCTCCTGAGCACAGCTTCCTCCCTACATCCCAGTTCCCCTTGTGCATCCAGGAGCTAAGATACAGTTTCTGCCCCTGTCCAGATTGCTGCTGTTTCTCCTCTCCCAGGTTTTCAAGGGCAGATGATTGGCATTCCAAAGCCAATCATTGGCCAGGATGGCACAGAGTTGGGCCCAGAAGCCTCTAGCTGAGAAGAAGAAGGAGAAAATCTGTTGCTTCCCTGGTTGACCAATAAAACTATGCTGGTGAAGGGATATGCTCCACCAGCTTGGATCCTTGCAATAGAGACTGGACATAATGATCTGTGTGTTTAAACTTCACAGCAATCACATGTAAGGAGGAGGGGTAATTTTAGCAGTAAAAGTGACACTCAAGTAGAGGAGACACACACACACACCCCCATCACTCCATGGATTACCTCTTTGAAGCTTCTTCTACCCAGGCACATTTTTCTCAGTCAAGAACTTGGGAAGATAAGGAAAACAGATGAGGAGGATATTCCTCCACTCACCTGATCCCCTCTTATCTCAAAAACCCTGACTTTCTCCCCACTCCCCTGCTTTTGACCCACTAGTTGCAAAAAAAAAGGGTGAAACTGGAAATAATTTGTTTTTAGGTTTTTGTTTTTTTCATCTGAGCAAGGGTACATAGGTTGGTGAGGGGCCTTTTCAGCATCTCCATGGCTATTAGAATTATTATTCCATTCCCTTTGGGCTTCCCTGTTGGTTTATGTTGATTGTCAGTGGAAGTTGCAGATTCATATAATTACAGGCTCTTGCAGTCCTCTTGCACATAACTAGCAATAAAACCTGTGGTTCTTATTTATGCTTTAGTTAGCAGTGTGGGTTTCAAAAGAAATTATAACAGTGGTTGAAACATTATTAATACAGATGTTATATCTTAAATTGTTCTGCCATGAGCAGGCCAGGCTAAAACTTCCCAGAAGCAAAAAACAAAAACAAAACAAAACAAACCCACCAAAAAAACCTTTAATCCATAAATATAACCCATGAATTTAAGAATATGCTCCATAAAGTTCACAGTGAATGTATATTCTTGTTTCTCATTCAGGTTCTTCATGAAGAAATTGAAATCCCCGGTGCCAACATAAAACTCTGCTATCTAAGTTCCCGGACTGCTGGATACAAATCTTTGCTTAAGATCACCATGACACAGTCTCTTGTGCCTCTAAACTTAATTAAAGTTCACCTGATGGTAGCAGTGGAAGGCCATCTTTTTCAAAAGTCTTTCCAAGCATCTCCCAACTTGGCATACACTTTTATTTGGGACAAAACAGATGCCTATGGTCAGAAGGTTTATGGGCTCTCGGATGCTGTAGGTACGCCATCAAATTATACACATTTTGAGTTTCAACAACCAGTTAAAGTAAAAACTCAATGATAATTGTTAATAATAAAACTCAAGCCCTTAATACCAGCTTTCATCCATGACTCATCTTTTCCCTCTCTGTTCCAAGAGATTCGGCTGTGCTATAATCAGTGGATCAGAGATTGCTGGAGAAGCATAAGGAAAGAACTTTGGAGATGCAACACGTGAAATGTGCCAGAAAAAAAATTCAAATGTATAGCCATATAGCAAATCAAAATGCCATTTCTAAGATGCATCATTTTTTCTTGTTAGTATCTAAATGTGGTGGGGTTGGAAAAAAAGAATGGTTATTCCCGCCTCCCAAAAAAACCCTGTAAATTTAACAACCTAATTCTGAATTACAAAGATTTGGAGTGTCCAAAAATTATATTTGCAATTTCAAATCTCTTCTGTATAGAATTTCAGACACCCTGTATATCAGATCCTCAGTTAAGATTCGTTTGGAGTGTACTGCAGCCATAAGAAATGAAAATTTAGAACAAATTCAGTTAATCATTTGCTTCTTGTTAGTGCTTCTTCTCACTGAATCATTAGTCTTGGTTATTATTACTTTCTGAAACCTGTTTTCAACTAGCTAGCTAGAATTAGGCTATCCCCGATTCCCACAAATTCAGTGAACCGCAGAGAATCATATACCCATATATCTGAAATTACAAATTTTTGTTGTGCATCTTACAGCAACAGCCACACTGTGCACTGGGCTGTTTATTCAGTCAGGAGGAGGGATGTAACTATAGCTTCTCGCCTTTACCATACAAATGGCCTGCGATGTGAACCTAGGCTTCTGTGTGAAGACCCAGTTTTGTTGTTTGCAGTGCTTTTGTGGAGAATTATGTGAACCAAGCTTCTGTGTTATTGGGCATTTTGCACAGATTTTTCACAGATGGTTCACTTTATATTACAATGTAATGTAATGAATCTGTGTGGTAAAGATGAGGAGCTTTTGGGTGGATCTTTATCTATGTATTGCTTTAAATTTAACAGGGAATCAGGGCACAGTTTATTGTTTTATCACATTTGTATCTTTAGGATCTCTGGGAAGTGTAGGTGGAATTATCCCATTTTAATGGGACAGATGACACTTAGAAAAGGCCTAACTTCATTAGGCCATAACTGAGCTTCACAGCAAACTGTGTTGCACCCAGGTCTTTTTAGTCCTTGTTATATGTTCAAACATGCTAGATTTCTGATTTTATTGTTAAGCAACCAAACACACAAAACATGCTATATGTATGCTAAAATGTAAAATACTCATTACAAGCCCAGCATTTTCCAGAATGTGTATTGTGCTTATACTTGTTTGAGGAAGCTGGCATTGGCCATGGCTTCCTGCTGTGTGTAAGTGCAGTGGTAAACACATTTCCTAGCACATAATGTATGAAGACTTCTTCAGAATCCATTACCATTACAGTAACTAATAACTGGGTTCATATTAAAATTGGAGAAAGAAAAGTCAATTTGGCAAAAGCTATCACTTGTAATTTCATATTTTCAAAGGTCTCTACATAATAGCACTCCTTTTCTGCAGATATCCTATTAACATATATTTAGTGCATCATTTAATATATTTCCATAGAGCTGTTCTCACCATTTTTTTTCATGATCAAATAAATAAAAGATGGAGGCTAGATATTACATCTCACTATTGCTGAAAACATTCAACTAATTAAAAATAAAAATTTGACCGGCATCACAGCAGATTTTCCCACCCATTAGATCAGTCATTTCTCTTCGACTCCCAGATTCTCCTTCAGTACAAATGAACTAAGTTTCAAGGTCAAATGTAGTCAAATACAATCAGTCCTCCATATGCACATATTCAACCATTTATAGCTTGAAAATATTCAGAAAAACAATCCAAAAAGAAAATCTTTCTCTTATCATTTTGAATATGGAATATCATTTTATTATGCCATTGTGTTTAATGGGAGCCGAGCATCCACAGATTTCGGTATCCATTGGAGGGTCCTGGAACTAAACCCCACTGGATAGCAAGGGCCCACTGTATCTGAATGTAATAATAGTGGACAACTTCATAGTGGACAACTATTTGTGTACACACATATATCTCTGCATCTGTTTTCAGTGTCTGTGGGATTTGAGTATGAGACCTGTCCCAGTCTAATTTTATGGGAGAAAAGGACTGCATTGCTGCAAGGATTTGAACTTGACCCCTCAAAACTTGGGGGGTGGTCTTTGGATAAGCATCATGTGCTTAATATAAAAAGTGGTAAGTAAGTGATTTTCATTTCTGCTTCTGAATCTTTAGGTGCAGACTCCATTGTCATGTGAACTCAAAGACTTTCACAACCAACATCTATACTTTTTTGTGGGTTTTTTGGGCTATGTGGCCATGTTCTAGAAGAGTTTATTCTTAATGTTTCACCAGCATCTGTGGCTGGCATCTTCTCTGAATAAACTCTTCCAGAACATGACCACATAGCCCAAAAATCCACAAAAAATTGTCATGGTTACCCTCAAAACATCAATTTACTTACCCATTTCAGTATCTTATGATGACAGAGCATCACACTTCTGTATAAACAAGCAGGATATTCACTTCCCTGCTTCCTCTCTACTTTTCATGGTAGTTTTTCTTCTTTTTAGAATGATGGAATTAATGTAGTTCTCTCAAAAATAGTTTGGTAGTTTATGCAGGGACCTAATAGCAAAGATACATTTTGCTCTTTATGGTGAAGGTGGCAGATCTACATAGTCTATACCCAAACAAAATTTCACTTAGCATATGAAGATTGCATGTAAAGGACATGTCTAAGCTGATGGCAAACCACATTTTAAATGCCAAAGGTTAGTCACTTACAGCATCATTAGACTTACAACCACATAGAAGGGAGTCGAAAAAAGAAGACTGCATTCTAGCTGGCTAGAGTGAATCAGGTAGGTCATGGTGCTGAACCTGAAAGACCTCAGCAGAGTGGCTGAGAACAGGGAGTCTTGGAGGTGTCTCATTCACAGGGTCACAGGTGAAGAGGATTTTTTTCCTCTTCACATTCACAGTCATGGTACCATTGCTGTAATCACAAATGTCCCCAAATCCACCTTAAAATCTGGCCAGCTGCATTGAGGATGCACTGTGGTGCTGGTGAGTGTGACACTGAAAAAAATGTGCATCGAATTTACTCCCATCAGCAAACAACAGTGTGCTGGGGAGTTATAACAGGACCCCACAGAGATCTTGATTCTGCTTTGTGCATCACCAGTCCCTGTTGAAAGGCAGCTGGACATATCATCCTCCAATGCCCTGCTTGCCAGCACTGCAGAACTCAGTTCTTTGATGCAGCCGACTTGGTTTTAAGGTGAAAATAGAAAAGAGACTTACAGGGACCAACACACCCCATGTATTGCTAGATGGTCAACCACTGGTTCTTTTTAAAAGCTCTAAGTGTTTGAGTCTGTATGAAAGCAGGCTTTCTTCAGGGGCATTCAACAAAATTCACAAGTGATCAACAACACTCTCCAAAGGGCTGGTCCATTAAATATTAGCAATGCCTTATCAAAAGAAGAAACAATTGACTATCTAGCAGCACTTGGATCTTGTCTCCTTTCTATTTTCTGCTTATATACACATGCTTTTCTGTGCTGGCGTGAGCTGAAATAAAAATTGAAAGCAATGCTTGAACCCACACAGCCAGAAGATAGTGGCAATATGTCTCAGCAAAAGAGTGGTATTCTACAACTCCTTATTTATTGCTTATTTTATTTATTTATATTTGCATAATCATTTGTAAGACTATCTAAGACCAAGTCCTCACCAGATGCCTCACATAACAAGATGTTAAACAGTAGAGATTAAAAATACAACACAGTGAAACAGTTACATAACAGCAACAGCAAATTATTGAAACATAAATTAGAAATATTTCCATCTCTGTTCATTGTTAGGTATTTTGCACAAAGGCAGTGGAGAGAATCAGTTTCTAACTCAGCAGCCAGCTGTGATCACCAGCATCATGGGAAATGGTCGCCGAAGAAGTATCTCCTGCCCAAGTTGCAATGGGCTTGCTGAAGGAAACAAATTGCTGGCCCCTGTGGCACTTGCTGTAGGAATTGATGGAAGCCTCTTTGTTGGGGATTTTAACTACATCCGACGCATTTTTCCCTCTAGGAACGTCACCAGCATTTTGGAACTAAGGTAATTCTACTGCACTGCATACTGCTACAAATGTACCTGCTTTTTCTTTGTGGCTCCCTATATTGTTGATGTTTGCAGCTACCCACCATTACATCTTACTCTCTGAACAATGAATTCCTCAAATGAGGAAAGGATGCTTGTCAGAGTCACCCTGAATCTGTCTTTTCCCTTACTAGAAAGTTTCCAATAGAAATTTAGTTACATTGTTTTCCAATGAACCACTCTGGAGTCAGATGGGATCTTCTTCCAAACACAAATGGATAGTGATAATTCAACAAAGGTGTTAAACAATAATCGAGATTATTAAAGAGAGAGGGAGGAAGGGAGGGATGGAGTACTAGTATGATGAAAAAGCAATAGTAAGATTAGGCCAAAAAAGATAAAGTTTCCAAGGGTTAAAGAAATGAAGTAAAGATGAGAGGAAAAAATAAGAGATGAGACAAGCAAAGGAAGGAAGGAAGGAAGGAAGGAAGGAAGGAAGGAAGGAACAATAAAAGAACAAGGCAAGGAACATACTGCAAAGGTATCAGTGGTGTCTGGTATATGAATAATTTTACTAGTTATGTTTTGTGTGTTTATCAGTTGGAAGATAACATTAGTTTTTAAATGAAGAATCCTTACTTCTTTAGAGAAAATGTGTGCTAGATAAGGTGGCCTTCAGACTTCTGTTTAAAACTTTGGATTGCTGCTTACAATCAGAAACCAAAATATTGACCCTGCTGAAACAATGATCTGATTCATTGTAAAGCAGATTCCCATGCACTCAAATGAGGGTGGCACCTCAGCTCTCTCCTTTAAATTCTAAAATCCTGGCAGATTTTGGGAAAGTAGTAGAACAAGGACTGTACTCCAAAAAGAAGTGCTGTTTTACAAAAATAAATAAATAAATGTTTTAATGTGACTTCTGTGGAAATAGGTGTGTTTATGGCCACTGGGTTAGGCAGCACTGACAAGAAAATAAGCCCATATATTGGATGGTAGGTTTCTCAATGGCTATTAGCCAGAGCTTAGAAAAGTTAATTTTTGGACATGGCCTATGCTGCTTGAGGGAAGCTGTAAAATTCCAGGAGAAAGTTGTTGCTGTCCTCATTGTGGGCTTCCTAGAAGTATCTGGCTTTATAAGAAGCAGGATGCTGGAACAGAATAAAGCTGTAAGAGCTTATCTTTTATCCTTATGGAAATAGTTGAAGGGGAAAGCTTTGCCCCCTGCCTCCACACACACACAAACGCGCACACACACACAAAGACTACCTAAAGCTCAATGGCCAAATCATAGATAAAAGGTTAGTTATTGTAGGTGTGGTGTGTGGTTTATCATGTTATAGTCCATTTCTATTCCAGTTTGTTATCAGTACAGTAGCTGTATTTGTGCATGCCTGGACAGAAACTGGATAGTTTCTGATACAGTTTAGCTGCATAGAATCAATAAAAAGAAAATCAAGAGCCATATGTGAATGTATTCCTGGTGAGAGAGAGAGAGAGAGAGAGAGAGAGAGGAGCTAGGACATTATAAGCATTAACTTTATGTGGTAGGATATTATATGAGACCTCTGCTGGTTCAGAGAATGAAGGTCAGAGGACAGAAAATATAGAAGCTCATTCTTCAAGATAGATGTCTGTCATGGAGTTACAAGCATTTCTTTGGATGACACAAACATCCATCAATTCTCTGTTTGCATGTATGCATCTGTTTCCCCTTATCTGAAGTAAACTTTATGAAGTAAACTACATAGAATTCTTGTTAAATTTCACCTGATAGTGCTGAGATTTAATGTGATTAATGGGGATGAATTTACAAAACACAGTATCTCATTGCTCTGTTACATGCAAGATGAATGGCTGTGCTGACAGTGGAATCTGCTAGGGGCTAATGCAGACTCTAGGTGGGTGGTACTTGTGGTGCCATTGTTTGACTAAAAGGGATATTACCCCATTTAACTTTTGTCAGGTTTACACTGCACCAAACCTGCTGACAGATAGTTACCAACTCCTTTCACTGTCAAAATCAAAGATGGACAATTTTCCACCATACATTTTTTCAATGAGCTAGAAAGTTTCTTACAAAAAAAATGCCTCGAGGGACTATTTTTGCAGGGTCTAGTGCTTACAACACCTTCAGTTGTGCTTCATCCCTAAATTAACCTAAGGCTAAAGATGAAAAGAGGTTCCCTTGCCCATCTCCTCTAGCAGAATAAGACAGAATGCTATGTTTCCTTTATGGTCTCTTCACCTAACCATTTTCTCTTTCTCCCCCACCCTCTTCTGTTTCCTTTCTGTAAAGAAATAAAGAATTTAAACATAGGTAAGACCACAATTCCTGTTATCATTTGCTATCGTTTGTTTGTTCTGTTGTGTTTGCCTTTTTTGTTTGGTGCGTCTTGTGTACTGTTCTGTTTTAAATGCATCAGATGCAGCGACATTCATGTGCTAATTGTGTGTTATGAATATGATAAGCATTAGCAATTATACAATGCAGTCAAAAAACCAACCAAATAAGTTCTGACAGCAATTAGGAATATATAATGGAATGCAAGCATAATGAACCCCAAGCTAACTTTTATATGAACATTTCTCCCACAGTCTGTAATTGGCCTAAATGGTTGAGGCAGACTACAGCAGTGCCTTTTGTAAAGGCTGGAGAAGGTTCAGAAAGGCACTAATGAACTGGAAATGGGTCGGAAACTCATTTCCAACTCATTAATGAATGTTTCTGGATTCAGCCTCACCACCACCACCCCTTTAATACAATGTTATTAGTTGGTCAATCTGTTGGACAGATTGTATCCAACCACCAAATTCATTAGTTATGTTAAACAGACTTTAAATTCCTGTGCAAAGGGGGTTCATTCCTTCTCTGGTCAGTTTCTCTGTTCCCTCTTCAGATGAATCTACATTTTGTTCATCTACCCTGCGCATTGTAGACATTAGAAGGGAAGCACAGCAGAAGCATGAAACATTCCTGCATCCATTCACTGGCATCTTTGGCAATTCCCAGAGCTGCCGATCATCAGAAGTCAATTTGTTGCAAGATAAAATAATTTACAATTTGAATAAATAAGATGCAGCTTGGAAAACAGCAGAGGAGCTATCATATAGATCCAGTTTGACCAGGCTAACATACTGGCCCTATAATTCAAACTTGGCTCTTGAGATACTGTAAGCTTCTTTCTGCATTTGCTAAATATAATGAATAAAGCAACATGTTATCATTTATGACACTGAGCTGCTGAAACAAAGAGAGAGAGAGGAAGGGAATTCTAAATTGTTTGGATGGGATTTCTTTTCCATAATAGTGAAATGAGCGTGATAAAAGAATTAATGTTTGCACTTTGTGATCAAAAGGAGGCTACTTCATTTTTTCCTCACTTCTTCTCTCACTCTTTTAAGCAGCCTGTTCGATTTGAGTAGATGTTGTTGTGCTATAATCATTTTATTGCTCATAGAAAAGAAAAGCTGGTATTCGTGGCCCACAGGATTAAAATGACTCTATTCAGTATATTACTCTTGCCAGTTTTATGGGAAGAATGCATCACTACTGGCATAAATAGATGTAGCTGCAGGTTATTAATGTGCATAAGAATTAAAAAGTAGATTATAAATGGTTTTTTTAAAAAAAAAATCACATCCATGTTCTGTTCTGAACAAAGATACAGATAATTTCCAGTTGACTGGGGGAAGGTGATTTCCTCACACTAGAAGTCCTTAGTAGGTAAACCAGCTTCAGCAGAATTAATTTTCCCCCACCTGGTTCTGCAGAATCATTTGTATGAATATCATCTTACAAATATTTCTAGTTTTGGTCTATCATACCCTTCAACTGTCCCAGTTAGGCAGCAACAGTCCAAATTAATCCCTTGTCATAACACTTTTTCAGCTGCTTTTAAAATATGCCAGTTTCACTCTCCTCCTCTCACTTTCTCTCTTTATCTTCAACCTACTTCAAGGGCCACAGGATAAATGGACATAAATCAGACATTAGGAATGGGCGTACACACAAACCGATGACAGAACATTTCAATCTCCCTGAGCACTCCATCTCAGACCTCATAACCATGGTCCTTGAACAAAACAACTACAAAAGTAGATTAGAAAGAGAAACAGCAGAATTGGAATTCATTCACAAACTACAGTCCCTCAGCAATGGATTGAACAAAGATAAGGGCATCCTGACTCACTACACTCATTTCAACACTATCTGACCACATCTTCAGGGGAGTGTCCTACATTCATCTATCCTCTCCATCTATAGGGTACTTCCAAAGCCAAACTGATCTTTCCTTTTTATTTATTTATTTATTTATTTACGGTATTTATACCCCACCCTTCAGCCCTAAAGGCTCTCAGAGTGGCTTACAATTATTATTTTAATTAGACGGTTCCCTGCCCTCAGGCTTACAATCTAAAAAACATGACACAAAAGGAGAAGGGAATGGTGGAGGGGAAGGGGATCAGGTCCAGAAGTTCTTCTCTCCCTCTGAGGCCTGGACCAAGGTAGATGGACTGAAGGGAGGGCTCTTCTTCTTAATTGAGGCCAGACCTGATGGAATTGGGCTTATTCTTTCACTCCTTCCCAGGCTGGAAGATGACAGTTCCATACACATTGGCTAGTTCCCAGTGCCTTTGTTCACTAAGGACCATCATTAAAACTGGACTTGCCACTTCATTTCCATACACAAAGGATTTTGGATTTGAATGGGCCACTTACAGACAACTTATCACTTTCTTTGTATGCAAACAAGTTCTCAGGTATGCAAAAAAATATTAGTGGGCACAGAGGCACAGATGCAAACAGCCTGATAAGTACTAATGGGTATGTGGTCCTTTGGTAGCCATGGAATATGAAAGGGGTGGCTCTGTGACGCCCCTGGTAGGGCCTGGGTTGAGGACGCAGCAACCTCATGCCACACCCCCAACCTGGTGCAAATAGAAGCCATGAAACGGTGCTCCTATTTGCACTCTAGAAGGGGCATCATAAGGGCTGCTGCACAGCTTTATGATGCCCTCATGTGCAGCTCCGTTTGGACACTGCGCACGACGGACATCATCATGGCTCACGCTGTCTGAATGGGCACACCCCAAGATGGTGCCCAGGTGGCAGACTAGGGTTTCAGACCATGTAAATGCTCAGCCCTTACCTAGCCCTAGTCTGTGTACAGGCAGTGTATAAAGTGCCAGTCTGTATATCCCCTCAGTTTCACTGCTCACAGTACTATCTTCACATGCTTTGTAATGATACTAACAGTGATGATAAAAACACTCCATTTCCCAGCATTCTAACCTATCCTCCCAATATGTCAATATTTTAGCAAAACCAAGAGACAAACCTCTGAATGGGGTTGTGCAGATGAAGGGAAGGCATGCTTCGCAAGCTGGTTTACTAGTGCTGGGCTTTTCCCAGCTCCATCATCTCCCTTCCTCATTGTCCTATTCTGTACTGAAGAACATCTTTGCAAGAGAGCACTGTGTGCCTCTAGTGATCATATTGGTTATCGTCAGAGCAGCGTCAGTCAGCTCAATATCCATACTTAACTATAACAGGAGTCCAGTGTGATAAGTTTGGAAGATGTGTCAGCTGTCATTGTGCATCATCCCAAATACATCATTGTCTGCCCCATGCCCCATGATATCCAGCTATGACAATTCAAGCATTACAGGCAATATTTCCAGCAAAAGAGTCAATGAAGGATTTGATTTTTGACTTTTCTACATTTTCCTTCATATATATCCTCCCACAATCAGTGTCCAACTGCATAACTATTTTGTCCACAAAAATACCTAACTATACTTGTCTCGGCATAACCAACTCATGGCATTTTTGTTGCTCTCAAAAAACATTGGAGTTTGACTCTTCATAGACCAATAAGTTTGTTTGTGAAGAAATAACTGGAGCTCTCACTTTCATTCTTTGTCCTGCTCACTTTTAAAGCCTCCATTGGCTTTTGAAGAAGTTTGCTCCATATCACCCTGGGGGGCATCTGCAGAGATCTTATTTAAAATACTCATTATATCTGCCTGTTGTAAGTCAGGCATGTTTGTGCAGGAGCTTCTCCATTTAGTCTAGTTGCCTATTTGAATAGCTGAGGCTGACATTTCTAAATTTGCAGGTGGCTCACTGGCTCTGTACCTCCAACAGCTGTCAAGACAGATTTATTAGAAATAAGGTAATATCTCAAGACATCAACTGACCCTACAAGATAAGGGGAAAGACTTCAGCAGAACAATAGCTTAGCTCCTTGTCAGATACAGGGACTCACTGCTGTTTTAGATAGACTAGAGTCTTTCATAACTTATATTTTTATTCGCTTATTTAAAATATTTTCAGGCTGGCTTTGGAAGCAAACTCTCTTTATAACTTAAACTTTAAAACAATAAAATGCAAAATACAATTAATTACATCATTGGCATAAAGCACTGGAGCACCAGTAAAATCTCTAGGTTAGAAAATGGAGTATGAATAATGAGTATTCCTCCAACTCAGCCCTCATTAGCATGGACAATGGGATTGTCTCATTTCTCAAAACTTCCCTGATTAGCTTTTCAAAAGTCTGGCCTGTTGCCCCTATCTATAATATTGACTGATTCCATGTCAACAAGAATAAAGGGATCCTTTGACCAGCATCGGCAGATTTTCCCTATTAAAGGAAAGGAGCACCCAGGAATAGTAGTAATCCAAAAACCTTGGCTGTAGTAGGCAAAGCTGCTTTGTTCTTTGGCTAAATCATGTCATTGGACCTGATGTTGATTGCCTGTCTCCTGGATCTCAGATCTCCAATTTTGTAAATCAGATATTATATCTCCAAAAATCTCATAACTTAGCAAACCAGTATTTTGTTCTTTTATACCAAGGAAGGGGAACATGTAGCCCTTGCTATATTATTACACTGCAACTCCCAGCATTCCTCGCTATTTATTATATTGGTTAGGACGGATGGGAATTGCACTCTGGAAACCCTAGAGAAAATGTTTGCTTTTTAATCATATTTAAACAGTCTTTATTTCCATTGTATTTCAGTGCTTAGTGATTCTGATGGTTGCAGCTCAATGATTTTCGGTCTTTACTATCAACCTACACAGTTAAATGTTCTGTAATGCTGGCCTGGTAAATAGATAAACAGATATTTTAGATTTAGATTATTTTAAATATAAACAGATATTTTAAATTGTCAAGAAAAAGAGGTCTCTCCAGAACACGGGTGGCTAATCATGTGACTGTCCACCCTATCCAGCATAGCCAGTGGTAAAGAATGCTGGGAGTTGCAATGCAACAACATCTGGATAGTCATGTGGTTCTTATCTTTGGCCCAGAAAGGTTAAAGACAGTCTGTTTGCAGTAGTGGCAAGTGATAATTAACAGTGGCAAGGACAGGGGGATGTTTTTGTTTTGTTTCTTTGTTTTGAGATCATGAGTGTATCTGATATGAAGACCCTCCTCCAAAAAAAATAGACTTGCCTCAAGGCATAAGGTATTATATGCTTGACAGCTACAATCATTCTGTAGGTGCACCATAGCTGTGGAAGCACAAATAAATTGCCTGTACTACTTCACAGTTAGTACAGAATGCTAATCCAGCAAGGGAAATTGCATTATTCACTTGTTTCTCAGCAAAGAATTAAAAAAAAAAAGGACAAGAAAGGTCAGTTTAGCTGTTTTCTTTTGTTTTTAATCTTCTCTTAGAGGGTGAGCAGAGGCCCAAAGAACATTGTGTTAGGTATAAATGGATTACCAGCACCTTCTCTCCAGCACTGTAATGCAGACCCCTTTAAGAAGCACTGCTGTGTTTCCTCAAAGAAAGAGTAGGGTAACAAAAAGTCTGTTGATAATGCCAGTGCTGAGGCTGGGTGCTGACGCCATCTGTAAACTGTGAGGAAGACATGAGGAGAAATAAGCCAAAGGCATTTGATGTAAAATAGCTGACTGCAACAGTTCCCGCTTCCAAATTGGAGTACAGCAGCAACTCTGCTTCATTTCTGTTTTTATTGCATAACACAAAATTGTTGAATGAGTTTTTTGTGTACGGTGAAACATTTCACTGCCATTGCATTCTGCATCAAAAGCCTATTAAGGCGGTATATGATCATGAAAAGACTACTCTTCTGCACTGACTCATGTCTGTTTTACACATTTCCCCCACTGAGACATTCATATACCTAGCTAGAAGATCACACTGGCCCTTATTGTGAAACTGGAACTCCAATCCAGAGCCAATCTGAAGTGAAGGGGAAGCAGAGTCAATTCGAATCCAAGGCAATTCACATGATGAATTATCACACATGAAGAACGAAATTGTGGTTATTCCTGAGTCAAAGCGGAGCAAGTGCACATTAAATTACCACACCAGTACATACCATGTGGATTCACCAATGCGAATTGGGCCCCTTGCACATGCTCAGTGGGGGTCTGAATGCATTGTGAACCTTTGCACTTCCGAGGTGAAGAAGGGGGCCACTTCCTGATTCCAGTTTCACATGGATGCTAGCTCACGTGAATAATAGGGAATGTCACCTATCCCTACATGCCCTCTGCTTCATCCGAATGTATCATCAGCAAAATTATTATTATTATTATTATTATTATTATTATTATTATTATTATGCAGTGAAAGATCCAGTTTCCCTTATTCTCCATGCTCCCTAAAGTACCACCTCCCAGAATCCAGTCCACTCTCCTTCCCTTTGTAACAGTTGCCTTCTCTCAGGTTGCATCTGCACTGGGGAAATAATCCAGTTTGACTCCACTTTAACTGTCCTGGCTCAGTGCTATGGGATTCTGGGAACTGTAGTGTCATGAGACATTGAGCCTTCTCTGCCAGAGAGCTCTGGTGCTTCAGCAAACTAATAACTTCTTATTGTTGTTGTTGTTGTTATTGTTATTATTATTATTATTATGCAGTGCCTTGTTCTCTATTATTATTATTATTATTATTATTATTATTATTATTATTATTATAGAAATATTATGCTGCCTCCTTTCTTGAAGGAGTATCAGAAGCAAATGGAGTAAAATTGCAGTTCAGCAGGATGGGAAATGTGGGACCTTGGAGGTTTGGAGGGTGTACCAGGACGGAAGCAAAGTTGCATTCCACACCAGACCAATTCGTAGTGAAATCGAAGTGAGCTTGGAAACAATTTTTGTGAATTCGCTTGTTACCAAATTCACAAAAATTAGGAATCACTTTGGATTGACTGTGGATCTGCCTCGGAACGACCCCCCATAGAAAGCAATCATGTGAGATAATACATCACGTTTTAATGTGAATTTGCATGGTTGGACCCACAGTGGCTTCGGATCAGAGCTGAAAACCCCTCCGTGTGATAAGTGCCATTGTCTGCAAAAAGAGAGTGTTAGTTTGACCAGGGCTTTATCTGAAGCAAGGCTTCACAGAGTCCAGTATCAAAATTTACTTTTTGTGCTCTAAATTGTAACAGTAGTTAAATAATTGTAAAGTGAAAACTGCATGGTTAATTTCACTTGCCACATAGTAAGAAGCCCCAACCCCACATATTTAGGTTACCGTCCTAGGGCCTCTAGGGACCAGATCCCTTGTGAACTTGGTAGCTAAACAGGATCAGCTCTGCTAGTACTTGGATGAGAGACTGCTAACTAATACCAGGTGCTGTATGCTATATTTCATAGGAAGGAACTGGCAAACCACTTCTGAGTATTACTTGTTCAGATAAATCCTATGAAATTTATGGTGTCATGATAAGTTGGCAGGTGACTTGAACACACATACATACACATACAAAGGTTCAAAGGTTGTGATATATGTAGGAAGGGACAACTTAGCCAGGCATCATTTTATAGCTTCTAATATCTCTTTTGATCTGACCTGGTGGCACAAATAGAAAAGCTAATGTAGGCTGACATTTTTCATATTTTGATATCTAATTTTGCATTGTTGTTGTTTTTCAAAGCTCACTCCAGTATTTCAGTATTAGAAAATGGATATACTTTGGTTGTGTTTAGATATCACAGTAAACCAAGTTTAATGTGATTAGAATAATCTTGCCTTTCCCCAGGAACACACAATCTCTTTCCTCCACCACAGTTTCATTTTAGATTAATAAAAATATACCATATCATCCTAACTCTAGATCACAACTATGGTTTGGTGAAATAAGCTATCTTTATAACTTAGGGCTTAATGTTGTCTTGTGTCAAATAAACCATAGTTTTGAAACATTAGACCTCAACTATGGTTTGATGAAACAAGCTATCTTTTTAACTTATGGTTTAAAGTTATCTTGTTTAAAACCATAGATTTAGAAGGCCACTTCTTGTTTTCAAAAGTATGCTAAAGTGTTGCAACCTGGATTTGTTGCATTCTTAGGAAATTGTTTTTAGGACAGAGAGCATGTATCAAATACACATAGAAGTGTTGTTAGGTGTTTCTCAATGTAAAATGTGAAGCTTTCCGCAGTTTAAGATTCAGAAGAGGGGAAATAATTTAGAACGTTTTAATTCTGTTTTGGTTAATAACACACCAAAGACTGTTCTTCCTTGGTTCATCAATACTAATCTTCAGCATGACTAACCTTGAGCATGACATTTGTTACCATTTTGGAATACTAAATAGCCATGTTAACCTCTAACCACCATGGACTGGCCGTCTCATTATAAAGTTACAAAACACTTTATAAAAATTCTTTCCATAAAGAGTGAAGGATGAGAAAGGGAAAAGACTGCAATTAAAAATTATGAGACCATTCATCTTTTATGCTGCTTCGGGGTAGACTATAGTGTGTTCTGTTATTTAGCACGGCAGGAAGATGGGGTAAAGATTTTATGAGAAACCACAGATGCTGTATATTTTTGAAAAATAATTTACAGCTTCTTGTCACAAGCCATCTCACACTAGGTTCCCATATATTTTGCTTTGGTTTTAATGTTGTTTTTCAAACTACTGTACCAAAATGAAACACCCGTGTTCT
>NC_056523.1:116351747-116409650 GCF_019175285.1 Sceloporus undulatus | reverse complement strand
ATAATAATAATAATAATAATAATAATAATAATAATAATAATAATAATAATATTTATTTATATACCGCCCTCTGGCAAACCAATCCGGGCGGTTGACAACAGTAAAATATAAAATATAACAATTAAAAACACTTTATCCCTCCCCCCCTTAAGACAATATTAAACAGTATAACATATTAAAAACACAACATCAAGCATAAAAACAGCAATTAAAACCCTGATATCCCTCTGTTGATCCTCGACCATCACTGAGATGGGGCCACGGGAGGAATGAGGGAATCAGGGAACCTGGGCTGGGATGGTTAGTCTTTCTGTTCTGTAAAAAAGATGGATTCACATGAGTAGTAAAAAGAAATTCATAAAACCAAGCTAATGGGAATGATATATAAATGCAGTGCCCATTACTATTAAGATGAAAAAGTGTCTTATTTCCAGTTTTCAGAAAAATATGGAATGATGTAACGTTTAAAGGCAGATTGACTAGAAATCAAGGTGAATCAGAGTTTGGCATGGCAGGAACTTCCCTTTGAGCTTAACAGTTAAGGGCCAGTATCAACACTTGTAGCCTGATGATATGCAACTCTGCTCAGAAGTAATTCCCACAGAGTTCAACAGAATTTACTATGAAATAAGTATCAGGGGATCAGGTCAGATTTAAAAACTGTAGGCTTAATTTGAGAAATGGCATCTTGCCACACTTTTAAAAATAATATAATCCTGTAAGGTGTAACTCATAATGATCCCCAAATGCAACACAGAAATCAAAGGAAGCAAAATTTATATCTGTTTGGAGAGTATAGTTTGCCAAGTAGCACAGAAATCAGACATTTATGAAATAGTATCCAGGATCTTCCCAAGATTTCCAACGCTATATCAGAAGAAGTCAGATCTTCTGTTAAAAATGTAAAGTACAATATGTTTCATATGTATTTGTATATAAAGTAGGAATAAGGTGACTCAGAGGAATTATGTTAATAAGTAGGAGAGCCAATATAGCGTAGTATAATGGTTTGAGTGTTGGACTAGGACACTGGAAGAACAAGGTTCAAATTCCAACTTGGTCATGATAACCAAACATGATCTCTCAGTTGCAGAGGAAAGCAATGACAAACTCCTTCCGAACAAATTCTGCTAAGAATACCACATGACAGGGTGAAATGACTTCAAGGCACATAAAAGCAACACAACACCAGGGAGACTAAAGGGTTGTGTACTGTTAGCAAGCCCTACTCTGATTTTTTTTAATTAAAAAAACCTTACTATTTATACAAAGCATTCTAGGAGTTCAAGGTGATAACATTATTCTTGTAAACTTTATAAGAATCTTGTAAAGTATGTATACTGACTAGCATGGCCCACTATGAATTTATGGCAGAAAGGGGGTTTGAACCTGAGTTGTTTACATCCAGAGCCAAAGTCTATCTTTATAGCCAAGCAAAGAAATCACAAAGAGCACTGGATAGCCTCTGTCAAACCTAATATTATGTCATCTACCATCCAGGGGAGGAGAGAGGAAACATGCTCCCAAAGCAAAGGGTGGTGAATGCATGCTGCCTGCAGCAGAGTTATTTACATATCATGCATAAAGCTATTTTGGCTATACCACAATCTGCTCTGGAGCACCTTGCATAGAGCAGGTTAAGCCATCATATTCTCTCTCTTTTTGTCTTCTAAAGCAACAACCCTGCCCACAAGTACTACCTAGCTGTGGATCCTGTTTCAGGCTCACTTTATGTCTCAGACACCAACAGCCGTCGTATTTACAGAGTCAAAAGTCTTACTGGTGCAAAGGAGCTGGCTAGTAATTCAGAAGTGGTGGCTGGGACAGGGGAACAGTGCCTGCCTTTTGATGAAGCCCGATGTGGAGATGGAGGGAAAGGAGTGGATGCAACATTAATGAGCCCACGAGGTAAGGGAACGTGAAAGGTGGTCGGAAGCTAAAGTGACTCTAGATATAATTATCTCATAATCAAATCACTGCTTGCTGAGATATTTTTAATCTGTGGTTTAATCACAGTAGGTTGACAACTATTTAGTGCACACAGGTTTGTCTTGGGCTTTTCTTTCTTCTTTTTACTGGAAGTGACTGCAGTCCTTCTACTTGATTTCCCTTGTAAAAGAAGGCAAAAATATTTCTTAATCAGTCATACCCCAGTGGGAACAGGCAAGTGAAAGCAAGCTGGATTATCTAAAATATGATCCTCCTGGGGGTGCAAAAGTACCTAGTATTTGCCTGGGTAGAGACAGACAATGGATCATTGCATCAACTGCACACGCTTTTACTTTGCCTGGTCCAGGCAACATTAATCACTGGTTGTCTAGAATGTCATGTTTACCACAGCAGCGATGAGAGGTTCTCTGTTTCTAAACTCAAACTGCAGGAGCTTCTGTTGCTCAAGGACGAGAACGGTTAAAGGAAAGGGTGAGGCCTTTAAAGAGAAAGGAGTAAAGAACAGCCAAGAGAAAAGCAACAAAAATGGGGTGGAGGGAATACCAGTAGCAGCTAGGAAAACAGCTAGCTGATGATATTGAGCCAATATAGCCTTTATGAGCACTAAGCCCTTTTGGCAAAAAAAGAGCTGGACTATGCACCAAGAAGCAACTGAAGAACAGTGTGTGGGAAATCATTACATGTGAAGGTGATTCCCTGAGACTACCAATGTCCATGAAACACAATGGATGAAAAAGGTAGAAATTGCAGGGCTGGTTTGCTTATTTCGCCTTGGATGGTTGCATTTGTATGACTTACGCACAAGTTTGATTAATTCATCTGTAGCCACCTTGAGTTCCTGTACTGGGAGGAAGGTAGGATATAAATAAACATAATAATAATAACTGTATGCATATGTCACCCTCAGCTTTTTTTTTACTTCTGTATTCTTTTTGTGTAGAATTAGAACATGCATAAAGACATTACTTATAGTCCTGTAATAATGTCCCCCAAATATAGCACAGAAATCAAGGGAAGTAAAGTTTATACCTGTCTTGAGAGCATAGCTTGCCAAGTGGCACAGATATCAGGCATTTATGGAATAGTGTCAAGGATCTTCCTAAGATTTCCAGTGTTGTATTAGAAAAAATCAAATCTTCTATTAAAAATATAAAGTACATTATGTTTCATATGTATATGTATATAATACTAGGAATTCAATATGTATTTGTATACAGTATAATACTAGGAATTAGGTAACTCAAAGTAATAGTGTTCATGTTAGCTTAGAAATAAGTCTGTTGACAATTTAGAGCCAAAGATTTCATTTCCTAACAGAGCAGTACTTTTTGTGTTGGAGGTAAGACAGTACTTCAGCTCCCAAACCCAGGAGCAAATGTACACACGTGAGTGACAGCCACAATCATCTGTATTTGTGATAAATGTATCAGCCAAACATGAGCGCAAAGAACTCATTTTTAACTTTCATTGCACCCTGGTAGGAATTGCAGTGGATAAGTATGGCCTTATGTATTTTGTTGATGCTACAATGATCCGAAAAGTTGATCAGAATGGAATCATATCAACTCTGCTGGGCTCTAATGACCTAACTGCTGTTCGGCCACTAAGCTGTGATTCCAGCATGGATGTCACCCAGGTAGAGTGTTACTTCCTCTTTGTAACAAAACAGATGGCAATTTATTTTGGATAAATGCCCGGTTTTTCTCCCTGGAAAATATACGTTCCACTCTACTTGGAAAAAAGATATAGTATACAGTGAAATTTAATATAGCTTAATGAACAAGCAAACTTCCTTTGCGACAACATGCATCAGTGATAAAAGAAAAGAGCTGTAGCAATGTTGTGTTTAATAGGATTTATTAAACACAACATTTAGTCTTGTGTTCTGTATTTATAACTATCCAGTGGAGCCATATATATTTTAAGGAATAGTGAAAAGAAATCTGAACAAGTGAACTACACCAGTTTTGTTTTTTTGGTTTGTTCAGTTAAGAAGATTTTGATCAATTGCCTGATTTTTACACAAATGATTTTTATGCACTGCAAGAAATAGATTCACTAAGGTTGTTTGAAATCTAATCATAACACACTGATTATCTCATAGGTGCGTCTGGAGTGGCCAACTGATTTAGCTGTCAATCCAATGGATAACTCTCTGTATGTACTGGAAAACAACGTCATTTTGCGAATCACAGAGAACCATCAGGTCAGCATCATCGCTGGCCGTCCAATGCACTGTCAGGTTCCTGGCATAGACTACTCCCTCAGCAAACTGGCCATTCATTCTGCCCTGGAGTCAGCCAGTGCTATTGCCATCTCACACACAGGAATTCTTTACATCAGTGAGACAGATGAAAAGAAAATTAACCGGCTTCGTCAGGTCACCACTAATGGCGAGATCTGCCTTCTAGCTGGAGCAGCTTCAGACTGTGACTGCAAAAATGATGTCAACTGTAATTGCTATGCTGGCGATGATGCTTATGCCACGGATGCCATCTTAAATACTCCTTCATCCTTAGCTGTGGCACCAGATGGCACCATTTATATTGCGGATCTTGGAAATATACGTATCAGGGCTGTCAGCAAAAACAAGCCTGTCCTTAACTCTTTTAACCAGTATGAAATTGCATCTCCTGGAGAGCAGGAACTATATGTCTTCAACATTGATGGTATCCACCAATATACCCTCAGCCTTGTAACAGGAGAATATCTATATAATTTCACCTATAGTGCCGATAATGATGTGACCGAAGTGATTGATAATAATGGTAACTCTCTAAAAATTCGACGCGATACGAATGGAGCACCACGTCATTTTCTAATGCCTGACAATCAAATTGTGACTCTTGCTGTTGGCACAAATGGTGGTCTTAAAGTAGTGTCGACGCAGACCTTAGAACATGGATTAATGACTTACCATGGGAACAGTGGTCTCTTGGCAACCAAAAGTGATGAAACAGGATGGACAACATTTTATGAGTAAGACCTCACCCCCTCCCCCAATCACAGTGCATATCCATTTTCCATTTAGGTAAGAAACAAGTAGGGATTCATCATGGAATAGCGCGCAAGAGGGTAAAGACACATGTAAGCATATTTCCGCCAAACCCAGCATGAGTCTCCAGTTTTTGGCATTATGTATTTGAAATGTTTGTAGTGACTGAAGGGTCAAAAAGGGGGACAAGGAATGGGAAGAGCATAGATAAGACAATTAGTAAACAACCATACAGTAAATCAATGAGGTAGACACAACTATATTCTGAATTAATTGTTGTTTTAGAGTGTATCCTGTCAGAGAAAAAGAATCTGTTTATTTTGAAACATTTTTGCACGAACATGGTATGCCTCTTTAGAATGAAGGCTAAGATGTGTAGTGAAACATATTCTGGCCTTCATCCCTTCCCAGTTCCAGATAACAACTGCTAAATGATCAATCAACGCTACAGTTAATCCATTGATCCACTGGGTTTAATCTAAATTGGATTAGCAATTGGGTTTAGCCTTCTGTTGTGAATTTTAGTTTAGCCTTCTGTTGTGAATGTTAGTATAACACAAACATGCAGAAAGATGTCACCCAAGTATTAATCACACAGCTCAGAGAAGGATGTTCAGATGGTTTGGATAATTTTCCTAATATTAGGGATGTCTTTTGAAGAAGCTGATGTTTTATGGTGCTGAACAGATTGAAATATAGCTATCATTTATGAGTGTTTAGAATGCCTGCATTTGTATAGCAACTAACAGAATAAGCCCTAAATTTGTTGACCTTGTCTGGCAGGACAGAGAATATTTATTTCCCCTACTTGTTCTGCCCAGCTCATAACCTAATAGATTATGGCCACACACCACTAAGTTTCCTCTCTTCAGGGATTTCAATATTGCAATTTCTTTTGGAACTCAAATGACAGGTCTTGCTATTCAAATGTCAGGATATTGGGGCCATGCTCCATATCGGCAGATAAAACATTGATTAGCTTTACTGATTGCTTGTTCTTGAGATTGATGAGGAAATTGAATCCAAAGAGATGTGAACAGATTCTGTTTGGTTTGTATAATTCTGGGAGAGCTGCAAATTACCCGCGTTTTAAAAACAGGTAGATTAGAAAGACAAAATTTCCTCTTTAACTACAACAGATGAAAGATATGAATGCTAGACATTTTTTTAAAAGAAGGATCTGCACAACAAAACCAGAGTCTCATTATCTTTCCCTAAATAGTCCTCAGGTGCATCCCTGTAAGTATGTGGAGGAGAGTTTGTTCAAGTAAGCCACATATATACTAATACTGGTGTAGCTCAGAGACAGAATCATGTAGACCTCCAGATGTTACTGGACTGCAGTTTTCATCATTCCTTGTCATTGGCTGTGCAAGCTAAGGCTGATAGGATTTGCAGTCCAGTAGCATCTGGGGGACCGCAAATTGCCCACTTCAAATACATCTGCTTATGGCACACACAAAAAAGAGAGCATACAAACTTGCCATGTAAACTAGCCAGCTTGGATGATGATGATGATGATGATGATGATGATGATGATGATGATGATGATGATGATGATTATTTCTATCCTGCCTCTTCAATAAGTTCGAGGCGGGTAGTTATTGTCAAGGCAATGTGCATGCATACATGCATGCACATACATGCGCATACGCGTGCGCACACTGTTTGAAACAGAATGAGGTCTTTAAACAGTGGCTGGATGGCCATCTGTTGGGGATGCTTTGATTGAGATTTCCTGCATGGCAGGGAGTTGGACTGGATGGCCCTTGCAGCCTGTTCCAACTCTACAATTCTATTATTCTATGATCTCCAAAAGATCTGTTTTTGAAGGACCATAGATCTGATCTAACTTGATCTGACTTATATGCCATCTTTGTTGTAGTGCAGGACATAAGGCTGCTTTATATTTGCTTTGTCAGAAAGTTTCCCTTGTAAGAGGGAGGCTCAGAACCAGGGATGTAGCTAAAGGGGGAGGGGGGGGGGCAAAATGAGAGCATTGTTCCACAAAATAAGAATTCTGCTCTCCAATGAAATTTCCCTTCAATTTTCAAATTTATAGCATTGTAGTTCTCGAAAATGAGTTCAGCATTTAGAAATACAATTTCGATCCCTCAATTGTATTTCTAAATGTTCAACTGATGTTTTAAATTTGAGAACTATAATGCTACAGATCTGAGGGCAGGTAAAGATACCAAGGGTATGTGAATACAGCAAATACAAGAGTTCTGTGTGCAAACAGTTTTCAGTATCTCACTCTTTGGAATGCTACAAATTTGGGGACTGAAGGAAAATTCCCTCGGGATCCTGTCACAACTGCTGGTTGTAATCACAACTGTAGATGTTGTTTCCTAGCACCCCAATCTGCAGCACCTTGCAAACCCTTTGTTGGGCACTGCCAGGCTGAAAAGGTACGTTTTGAGGAATCATATTTTGTGTTAATAGCATAAATATGAATCCCTGTCAGTTATGAGATGTTAAGCCCAGCCGATGATCTTTTAGCCACTGATCAAGATGCCAGACATTGACAAACAGCAGGTAGTTTAAACCAGGAAGCAGGTGCAACAATGCTGGAGGGGAGATTTTTCAGCCTTGCCAGGCATGTGGTTATTTATGTCCTTAAATCATATTTGTTTCATGTGAAGTGCCAGTTGTAGTTACCTTCTGAAAAACCAAAACTGGGCAAATGGCATTAACATTTCTTTTAAATAGCAGGATAGTAGGATAGGGAGAGGACTAAGGTATGCCTACCAGCATTAAAGCAGTTTGACGCCACTTTAACTGCTGTGACTCTATCCTACAGTATCCTAGAATGTGTATTTTGGTGAAGTACAAGAGTTTTGTGCAAGACCAGTCTGAATATCCCAACAAACTACAAATCCCACAATTCTACTGGAAGGAGCCATGACCACTAAAGTGGGGCTAGACTCCTTTATTTCTGCCATGTGCATACACCATTACATAAGAAAAACTGGCCTAATTCCCATCATATCCTTAGAAGAGTCTACCTAGATTTGGTCAGCCATAAGCCAGTTCATGATTTTTCAAGGAATTGACCATGAGCTTCTGTTTGATGTCTTGAAGACACCTTGGCCTGGCTTGGCCTTAGTGCACCTTTAGTGTGTATGACTACCAAACAAACATAGTTCAAAGAGATTTTTTAAAAACCATACAGCCAGTTTGAGTGAGAAAAAGCTACATTTTTAAGGGTTTCCACATTTTGGGGTTTGCTGCTTGGGGTTTGTTTTGCTTTTAATGGTGTTCATCAGTGATGTGGGGAAACACTGCCATCTGCTGGTCATTTTGTACAATGACTACTTGTGAACAGGTATGTTTGTTTTTATAGATTTTGATTAAAGTTGCTTTACTGTTTTCGAGAGCAAGAAATGGATGATCACTCTGTAAATCCTTGTTTGCAAAGTTATCCTAAAATAATCATGCAACATTCATCATCTCACATAGTATGAACAGTAAATTTTATTCTGCAAAGAAAAAAGGAATCCTTATTTACTCTATTGACTTCTTTGAATTGTTTTTAGGTTCCCTAGTACAGGCATAGAAATATGTTTTTTAAAAAGCTGTCTGCTTGCAAACAAGACAAATGTGTGAATCACTGAGATGTATAAATCAGGTTAAAAACCTGCTGTGGTTCATGTGGGATAACCTTGGGGGCATACTTTCGAAACTAACTTAGGCCCCATACAGACAGGCCAAAATAAAGCTGCTTCGGGTTCACTTTGGAGGTATGCTGTTTAAATGTTGCATACATCCTAAGAGTCCGGAAGCTGCACCAAAGCCATGATCCAGTCCTAAGGACTGGAGGACAGCTCTCTGTTCCATATTTTATTCCCACTATTTTAGTGGGATAATGCAAACCATGCAGTATATTGAAAGCAGTTGGAGCATTTTGAAATATGTTCAGAGGGGAGGAAGGAATGGCAGGCCTCATGGATATTACTGGCAAAATGGAGGTAAGAGATCTGCAACCAGCAAAACTCTAGGGCATCCTTGTTGTTGTATGCCTTAAAGTTGTTTCCAACTTATGGTGGCCCTGAGGCAAACCTATCACAGGGTTTTCTTGACAAGATTTGAGGTTTGACATTGCTTTCTCCAGAGGCTGAGAGTATGTGACTTGCTCAAGGTCATCCAGTAGATTTCATGGCTAAACTCTAGTCTCCAGAATGGTCGTCCAGCAGTCAAAACACTATACCATGCTTGCTCTAGGGCACAGTCAGTGCCAACAACGCTGGGCTAGGGCACTTTCATTCTTTATCAGATGCATTTCCAGGTTCCTAAGGACATTCTTTATTTTCACTCTTTATAACCACAGTTACTGTAACCACAGTTACAGGTATGCAACCTGTTCTTATAATGAGTGAAACTGCTCTAGTCCAGCATTGTTGGCACCGACTGGCTGCATCTCTCCAGGAAGGCAAATTTTTTCTGTCCTACCAGGTGATTTCAGGGATTTGGCCATTTTCATATGAAACAGGTGCTAATACATAGTACATAATACATAGAAGTAAACTTCACAAGCTGACTGGAGGTTTGTTGCTGAAATTTGTAGTTTGTGAGGCACCAGCAGTCTTTGGCAGAGAATGCTATGGACCTTCTAAAACTACAAATTCCAGAATTACATAGGATGGAGCTACAGCACCAAAACTGGTGTCAAACTGTATTACAGCTGCAGTGCAGCTGCACCCTTGAGGTCATTTCTGACTTATGGCAACCCCAAAGTAAACCTATTACAGGATTTTCTTGGCAAGATTTGTTCAGAGGGGAGTTTCATTTCCCTTTTTCTGAGACTGAGAGAGTGTCACTTGCTCAAGGTCACCCAGATGGTTTCCATGAGTTTCCCAAGTAATAGTCCATTACACCACAGTGGAAGTACACAGAGTCTTAAAACAACCCCCGTTAAGGTATGTAAATAGCTCTCTGTTCTTTCTGACCTAATGACACCTCCCAACAGCTCTTCAGTTATTAAGTCATTAGTTAATTGTTGAATTTATATCCCACCTTTCTCTCAAAATGGTATTCAATGCATCTTTTAAAAAAGATTTGTTAACAACAAGTTTAAAAGGAATGAAATAACAATATGATTTGTTTTTTTCAAAAAGTAAAAATATAGTTAAAAACAGATTTGAAACAGGTTTAAAACTCAGAGGTGGCCTTCCATATCCATAGATTTTTTGTTCATGGATTCAACCATCCACAGCTTGAAAATATTTTTAAATTTCAAAAAGCAAACCTTGATTTTTCCAATTTATAGGGACACTATTTTACAATGCCATTTTATTTAATGTGTCTTGAGCATCCACGGATTTTGGTACCCACAGGGGGTCCTGGAACCAAAACCCCAATGGATACCAAGGGCCCACTGTACAAGTAAAAGATTACAAATACAGGACACCACTTCACTGCTCCACAATTAATATTCAAAGTCCTGCCTAAATAAAATCATCTTCACCTGCTGACTGAAAGAGAGCAAGGAGGGGGCCAGGTGGGCCTCCCATGGAAGGGAGTTCCACAGCCTGGAAGTAGCTCCTGAGAAAGTTCTCAGTGTGTCCCTGTCAATTCCTAGGGTATGTCCTCCAACATCATAAATATTGCTTAATAAATGCATTTCTCGCTCCTTACTAGTTCTCAGTTTACAGAACAGTTAGATCATATTACTGATCATCCAGACAATCAATCCAGGAAAACTCTTTCCTCAGATGATGACAAGGATATTTCCATGGGAGCAATTGGTAGAGCCTATATGCTGATCTGCCTGCTGCTTATTTCTCCTTCTGGACATCCACACACAAATTTTGACTAAACCTATGTACACAATGGGACAATTCAGTCCTTATTGTCATGTTGTCAGTATGTCACTGTTCCTCCTCTTCCCTTCACTTGCCTCTGGAATTGCTGATAACACAAATACTCTGCCCTCTTCCCCTTTTGCTGATCCTGATCTTTTAAAAGAAAAATCCAAGCATTTTGCAGTGAATGGCTTTTTTCTTCTACCAAACTGAGTAATTATTACTGCATACATAATTTTAAATTGCTTTATTGAATCCAGTTGTGCTGTGAAATAAGACATTAATAACTGTATTCCCTGAACAATAATCATTGTTTACTACTGTTTCTAAATCAAATGCCACCCACCTTTCCCACATTTGTCTTTCTATGCAGCTTCTGCTAAATGGCATTGCTCTTTTCTTAACAGCTTCACTTTCCATAACTTTGGAAGAAAAAAGCAGAAGGGACGCTAATGACAGAAGATGGAATGGGGGAAAATATCCCAAATAAAATAAAGTAGCCTTTACGAATAATGAAGTTAGAGCTGGTCCTCAGTATTTTATTTTATTTTTATTTTTAACAACCGTTTTGCTTTTGTGAATCAAGCATTGAGTAAAACACAGGAGCTTATTCCATGGTGTTTTAATTGAACTTACCTCTATCTGATTTAAACCTTAATTCAGGCAGCATCCTGATATTATCAGACAGTTTTTGCTGCCCAAATACAGCTTGGGTCCACCCCTGCTTCCAGGAGTGCTCCACTGGCCATTTTCTCAAGCTGGAAAACTCCTGGATCCAAAAAGAGCTGGGAGGAGAGCTCTGGAAGTGGGGATGGACCCAGGATGTATTTGCGCAGCAAATTAGACAGCAAAAACCATTTGATAAAATCTGGATGCCACCCGAATTAAGATTTAATCCGGATGGAGGTAAAACAAATTAAAACACCTTGAGATAAGCTCCACAGTGAAGGTGAACTTCAGATTTGAAGGATCTACCTTTTCATTTGTTTTGTTTTTAGCAGAATCTTGAAGCCAACCAGGGGCAAAACAGGAAAGTGTTAAAAATTAAAGAACAGGATGCCTCTGAGCATATGGTCAGCCCAGGAATGTGTGATCAGTGCCAGAAAAACAGAGTAGAAAACTTTCCTGCATCATTCCACTCTTAGTTTCCCTTAAGCATTTCCCCCCTAGCATTTCTAGAGGGGTTTAGAAACTAATCTACTGAGAAATGGCTTTTTAGGGGTTTTTTTTTTAGTTAGCTTGTTAGATAACTGAGAATCAAAAACATTTCTCAATCTACTGCAAGCCAGACAAAAATCTGCGATAGATCCCACATGGTACACAGACCCCTTGTTTGATCAAAGTACTTGATGGCATGATGGCAAGGGGTTGCTGGGCAAAGAACTTTGGGCTATAGAAGTGGATTCTCAAATGGTAACCAGACATGAAACCAAGACCTTAATTTAAGTATAAGGGAATTCCCCTCCCCTGTATCCCTAACATGTGCATTCATATTTTAATTGTGATTATTCCCTAGGAATATGTACATCTCTTCTACATAAAATACTTGTTCATTTCATGTCTCTGTAAAATCTCTCTTCCCATCTCTTCTGTCCTCTAATTTTCTATCCAAAAAAAAAAAAAAAATAGAAGCATGGGCTGAGATCCTCTACTAAACTTGTAGACTTGTGTCATGGCTATGATCCATCTCATGATCTGACCCTCAAAGCCCAATTTAAAATCTAAAGCATGTCACATCAAGACTCAGAGTTTTGTAGCAATGCTGGGTGGAGAACTGAAGTGAAATGCATCTAGCTCCCTCCCACCAGTGAGTAGTGATGTGACCAGCACAAGCAGGGTCTTGTGGAATCATGCCACAACTCCTTATCACACTGCCACTTGCTGGAAGGAAGGTGTTGGACACATCATCCTTCAACACTCCACTTGATAGCACCACACACCTCCATTGATCAGTGTGGCTGTTTGGATTTTAAGGTGGGTTTGAGTGGCATTTACAGTCAAAGCAATAGTGCTACAATCATAAATGTGAATATTAAACAGTTATGAGCCTGTAAGCCTGGTTAATAACATTATAGCTGCCTAACAGGATGCTACACATGATTTTCTACACCCAATTATAGTATATCATTGTATATCTAGTATACATTGTTTGGACTTAAAGGCACTAGATCCTGTCTGATCTTGGAAACTAAGCAAGGTCAGCCCTTGTTAGTATTTAGATGGGAGATCACCAAGAAATATCAGAGGAAGGGACTGGGAAAACCAAATTCCTCACCTAAGAAAACTCTATTAAATTCATGGGATCACCATAAGTTGACATGTGACTTGAAGGAACATACACAGGCATATACAGTTTATCATTGTATATCTGGGCCAGCATAGTGTAGTGGCTTGAGCATTATACTACACTTTTGGAGACCGGGGTTTGAATTCTCACTCAACCTTGGAAATCCACTGGATGACATTAGGCAAATGACATTCACTCAGCCACGGAACAAATCTTGCCAAGAAAACTCTGTGATGGTCACCTTAGGGTCTCCATGAGTTGGAAGTGACTTGAAGGCACATAATAATAACAACCCAGTAGCAAACTATAATTTGTGCTTGCCCTCTGATCTAGAATTATAAATGGCAATTTAATAATAAATCCTGGCACAAACCATAATTTTCTGGTGCAAATGTAATAGCAATCTGAACTGGAAAGTCAGTGGGACTTGCTTCCAAGTAAACATGCACAAAACTATATTGTACATGATTATTAATTAAAACTGTAGTCGAAATCTCCCAGGAAGCTACCCAGGGGGCTGTCAGATGGAAGAGAGAAAGAGGTCCAGGGATGGAGAGGGAGATTCACCCTTGCAAGTGTCTTTGCCTGCATGGAAACCTCCCCTGCCCTGAATGCTGGGGGTGGAGGCATGGGTTTCAGATCTTTGAATCTCAGAGGGTTTGAATCCCATGTTTTCCTGGCATACGCTGGAATATCTAGAATTTTAAAGAAAAATCCATGATGAAGGAACTGCCAATTGTAGGGCCTAGAATTAGGAGCACGTAGTACAAACTCTTCATTAAAAAATAATTCTAAGGCAAAAGGTTTAGAAAACAGCTAGAGCAGACATCCCTAATTTCAAGAGCCAAAGACCATGTGAAATAGCACAATCTCCACTGCCTGTTGGAAACTGAGAAGGAAAGAATTTCACAGTTGGGTTACAGAGAATGCCCTCTCACATGTACTCGATAAAATAAAAAGCAAAATAAAATGGATATCCTGTGCTGGGAAATTATATAGTTATTATGAATTAATTATAATTAATACAGTATACAATTTACATTTAGGCTAAATATAGTTATTACCTTAAGCTTTTCAGATATTTCTGACTATTTTATATTTGCAATTTTTGCAAAATATTTTTTGCAATCTAACCTTAGTTATATACAAGAGTGGCATTTGAACTTTGCTGATTCATTTTGTTTCCCTTCATTTAAATCTCTGTTGCAACCACCTCCCAAAAAGTTAAAATGGCACTCTCACTTGAGGCACTAGACCATTCCTATGCATACATGTCATTTCAAACTTTGAAGATTGAGATTCCTTACCGTAATTTTAGTTATCTCTCATGATGGGGGGAAGATGCAAGAAGGTGGATGATAGGTTGCTTCTTATGCAGAGGCAAAGAAAAGATGTGTTTGCACTCTGTGAAGATATCAGAAAGCATAACACAATTTGCAAATAACTGATTTTCAGTGAATTTCATATCAAATAAATTATTCCTAAAATTGTGTAGTAAAGATCTTTCTGGTTTTATGACCCTAATTTCTTGGCACATTCATCTAGAAGATTATTGTTTCCAACTATTTCTGGTGTACCTTCCTTGTATTTGATATGACATACATAATTCATTTTATTTGTCCTAACTGAAAATATGTAATATTGTTGTTTTCCTCTCTTTTATCCTTCATTCTTTATATTTTCACATTTATTTCCTAATTTTTATTTACAGAAAATGTGTGTGCGTGTGTTAATTGTTTCATGTGTTTTGACGTTATCTAACAACTTTATCACACTGGGGCTGATTTCGTCATTAAAGACAGATTAAAACACATTTAAAGCATCCCGTCAGTGAAGCGGAAATGGCAAGTAATTGCGTGATTACCATACGCAATTGCACAAATAAAGTGATATTGGAAATGCATTGTCGCTGAAATCCAGAAAGTAAAAAGATGTGCATTAATGCTTCTTTGTGACCACTTTAATGACGGGTTTTGTGTGACATCGTGTGAAATTGTTTTGCATAATTATATGATTTTTCTAGGATATTCACGGGATAAACCTCTCAATCTCCTTCATGTAATAAACTCCTAAGTGGGACTTCTCTCTTTCATCTTTCAGTTATGACCATGAAGGACGCCTGACCAATGTAACTCGTCCTACTGGTGTAGTAACCAGCCTCCATCGTGAAATGGAAAAGTCTATTACTATAGATATTGAAAATTCCAACCGGGATGATGATGTCACAGTAATCACCAACCTTTCTTCTGTTGAGGCATCCTATACAGTAGTTCAAGGTATGGATGCACACTTCTCATAAGCCTTTGCATATTTCCATTCGAGCAAAAACAGTGGCATAATATAAATACAGACATCATCTGATTCAACCCATGGATTCCTGAGCCAACTGTTGTGACCGTTTTCTTTTCATGAAATACTATGTCATCACCACCACAGTCTCCCAGTAATATGAGTTTTCCAAAATAAAAGTGAACATTTTACAGAAAATTCACAAGTTCTCCAAATAATATTATCTGATATTTTTGATTTAAATATTATATTCAAATGCATTCAATGCTTTAAATGGAAATTATTTCACTGGAATATTTGTAATAATTTAAAGGAAATAACATATTTGTTGTTGTTGCTTTGCATCTTCAAGTAATTTCTGACTTAAAGTGATCATGTGGTGTTCTTGGCAAGATTACATACCTTGGATTTTATTTATTTTTAGATGACTATACCTGTAAGAACACTATTTTTGAAGGCCATATACCTAAAGAAAGCTATACCTGATACATCATATATCAACAGTTTAGCTTTCTTTTGCTAAGGTATAATGTAGTACTTTTAGCTTTACCAAGTCCCTCTCTGTACTACTTACCAATTCCATTTGAAAGTGAGGAAAATATATAACTAGTACAACTAGTTGAACATTCTATTTCAGTGAAGGATAGATGTAAATCTATGGCCACAGGCAACATATCACATTTTATCTTGACTATTTGTACTTGTAACTGATTGAGAAACTAGCGATTTTGCAAAATAGAAACATGTTTAGGAGTGTATTCATTTATTAGTCTATAAGCACTTGGATTCGTTAGTACTTGTTTCTATATAAAAATAACTAGACGTTCTTAACTGGTCAGCCCATGTAAAATGATATTTTGTAATCCAAGCAACTATGGATAGCAACTATCCAGGCAACTATGGCTACATGGCGCACAGACACACAGGATGTAATTTTTTGTTTCAACAGAAAAATATTGCATTTGAATTTTTTCCATCCCACATCTCTCCATGCTCCTCATGCCATTGAATATGGTTTGGGTATAACATATTCTTTGCTGGTGCAAACCAGTTTAATACCCCACTTATCTTTCCATAAAAAGAGACACACACACCCCCATTGATCATTCCAGTTTGAAAATCAAATACTCAAAGGTTGTAATGTATGTTGCAAAATAGCTGCTTTTCACATTATGTATAATGACAGCCATACTGGCAAGTTCAAAAGAAGCTACATTCATACTGAAAATGTGTAAAAGGTGTAAAAAAAACAAAGTTTCCAAAAAACTCTTTCCTGATCTTCAATATTTTTTTAAAAAAAAAACTGGGCTGGGAGATCCAGAGGCACTTTCCCACTAACCATTTATAGCAGTATGATTCCACTTTAATTGCCATTATTGCATTCTGTGGAATACTGGGAATTGTGGATTGATTGGAAGCACTAGAACTCCATCTAGCCTAAAATTCTAGGTACCTCTCCCTAACCTCCAAATCCCAGTTTAGGATGGGTGGAAGATCCTAGGATAAAACGGAGCCATGGCAGTTAAAGTGGAATCATTCCATTCTAATCGTGCAGTGGGAAAAGACCTTCAAACCTTTACATTCACAGTCAGTGCAGCACAACTAGCCTGCTCCATGGACTAACTATAATGTTGATTAGTCTTGGGGCATCTAATTTATATATCAAGAAAGGAATAAACCCCATAACCCACCTCAAAAACACTAGCAAACAACAAATATGGGCTAGAGAACTACTAAGCATCTAGTGTAGCTATATACCAAGGGTAGGCAACCTGCGGCCCACGGGCCGGATGCGGCCCGGCAAGGGCTTGGAACTGGCCCCAGCCCAGTCCTGCCGCCGATTGCCGCCGGGGCCTTTGGCCTCTAGCGCAGGGGCAAGGAGGGCAATTGTCTATAGACGCCTCAGAAACATGCATTTATCTTAACATTTTTTTAAAAATCAGCAAATTTTTTTGTATGTCCTCCACTTTTTAAAAAAAAGTGTCCACCATTTGAAAATGTTGTCCTACATTTGTCCCGGTTTATTTATTTATTTAAATTTTTTACAAATTATTTAATTATTTATTTTTTGGCTTCGGCCCCCCAGTTGTCTGAGGGACAGCAACCCGGCCCCCGGCTCAAAACGGTTGCCTACCCCTGCTATATACTGTATGAACCTTAATGTACAGTCCCTCCCTCCGTATCTGCGACTTGCCATCTGCAGATTCAAGCATCTGCAGACAGCAAGCCCATGGTGAGGAGGAGAAAGAGGAGCAAGAAGAGGTGGGAAGAGGAAGAGGAAGAAGAGGCAGGAGGAAGAGAAAGAAGCAGGAGGAGGAAGAGGTGGGAGGAAGAGGAAGAGAAAGCAATGGTGGTGGAGTAGACAGGAGGAAGAGGAAAAGGAGGAGGAACAAGAAGAAGCAGGAGGAAGAGGAGGAGGCAGGAGGAAGAGGAGGAGGCAGGAGTGAGAGGAAGTGACAGTGGTGGAGGAGGCAGGAGGAAGAGGAAGAAGAAGAGGCAGGAGGGAGAGGAGGAGAAAGAAAAGGAAGCAGTGGTGGTGAAGGAGGAGGAAGAAGCAGGAAGAGGAAGAAGAAGCGGGAGCAAAGGAAGAAGAAGAAGCTGGAGGAGGAAGAGGCAAGAAGAAGAGGAGAAGGAATGGGAAGTGGCAGTGGCAGTGGAGGAGGAGACAGCCACCCGCCGTCTGCCACCACTGAGAGCCAGGAGGGAAGAAGGGAGGAGGCCAAGTGGCCACACCAGCATTGGAGACAATGCAGACTTAAACATCCATGGATTTTGGTATCTTCGGGGGGGGGGGGGGGTAGACTGGATCCTCTGCAGATATTGAGTGCCTACTGTAGTTATATAAAAGTTTATTTGGAGAGTTCCTATTTTTGTGTATATCCACAAAGATGTATATTCCATACATTAGAAAACCCTAGATTGAAAAAGCCATAGAACAAATTTATCTTGCCCATTAAGAACTTAGATAAATATGTTCAATGGCTTTTTTTAGTTTAGGTGTTTCTAATGTATGCCTTTGTTGATTAGTGTTATAATATGTTATTGTAAGTTATAGTGGTGAGCACAAAAAAATACACAACAATAGGAGCAGTAATTATGCAAAAGCTAGCCTTTGTTTTATCCAAAAAATATTCCAAATAATCATTTATATACTAATTATTGTATGCTATTTAACTTTCTTCATTGTGCTGGCATATACAGTTGGCCCGCCATATCCACAGATTCCTTATCCACAGATCCAACCGTGGATTCTGTGGCTTGAACATATTTTAAAAAAATGTAAATTCCAAAAAGCAAACCAGTGTATACTAAGGGCCCATGGTATATTCATTCAGCACCTGCACAAAGCCTATCTCAGGAGCTTTCTTGAAATGAATCCTGCCGACTAGTGCTCAAGCTCCCCCTTTCTCTTCAGCAGTGAATGTTTTACATTTGTATATCCTCAAGAAAAATGAACAGCAGTTTCCATTTTCTCATTAGACTGCTGCATCTGCTAGGTAGAGAACTTTCTCTACAGAGATTTCTTAGCTTGTAAATTTGGGAAGATTTTGTAGGGAGTCTTTTTGACTCAGTTTACATTATTTGGACTGGTTTCTCATTTTCATCTGGTTTGTGTTTATTTATTGTTCAGGTTACTTCTTTCTTTTGTGTGTGTGTATCTATGATGCACTGAGTATCGCAGCTGTTGAGCTAAAGTACATACCTCTGACAGCTATTAACAGCTGCCTCATTTCCTTAGTATACAAGCATAAAGGTGACCCCTGGGCTCACAAGCCAGAAATTTATTAAAGAAGCTCACTAGAACTATTCACCATACTCATACTCTTTCCTTTGCTGGCATCTGAATGTAGGGTCTTTATATCTATCTGCATTACTTTTTGATCTGTTTGAATTAACCTCTGGAATCTGTACCCAATTGTTTAATTTCTGAGCAATCCTAGGGGCTAAACAACCTAAGAATCACAACTGTAAATGTAAAAATAGAGAGTTGAAACTTCATTCTTCTGCCCTAAAGGGAGATTCAGGTTCTCCTCATATATCTATGAAAAAATAAGAAAAACATTATACTAGAAGTAAAAAATGTAACCTGGCTCAGACATATACTTCTACACCAAAAGCAACCAAGGCTAATCTTGTATTTGCTGATATTTAGAAACTGGGAGAGTGAAGATTTTGTACGATGATTCCCAGAATCTCCTTGGAAGTATGGTCACTGGAGTCGGGGGGATTTGGGAGTTATAGTAAAAAAAACCTAACCCTTCCAAGTTCCGATAGTGAAATCTCAAAGCAATTACCTTTCAGATTCAGCCCAGAATCACTGAAGCCAGTACTCTTGCAGAATACCCAGCATGATCAAGTGACTCAAGTGCCCCCTACTTAATGTATCATTTTGATCTTCGACATATATATATTTCTGTATTGCCTTCCAACCCACAACAGCTCCCAAGATGATGAACAAATAAAAATAAACCAATATAAAGATAAAAACATTTATAAACATATTAAAATGCTCTTTAAAAATTCCTAAAAACATTCTAAAATAATCTTAAAATGCAGTGTTCTGTTCTCCTTAGTAGATCCCCTTATGGCAGTCCTATTTCTGTATGAGAGATCCACATGAGTTTCCAGATTATGCTTTTCATTTGGCAGAGCAATAGAACAACACTTCATGGCAAATGGCAGTCTCCTTTGTGTTGTGTATGCTTGGCTTCACTCAGCAGCATTCCTGTTGAAAACCAAATCTCATACAGATTATCTTTCAACAGCAAAGGCCTTTTCAGCATTTATACTGAAAATACCCCAGAGAGGCTCTCAGCATAAATGCACACTGGTTCTTTGTGAGTCATTATGGAGATTATTGCACCCAGAAATCCTGCCAGGATACATGTGGAATTTAAAAGTAAAAAATGCATGTTATCGCACTTATCCATTTCCAGGCTGTATGAAGCCCGTACCCATCCCAGGCAGCCCATCTGCAACCAGGACTTTTGTTACAGCCGGGATTTCCCCTTTCCTGAAGGTCCAGGTTGCAGAGAGGCTGCCCAGGGGGATGGGTACAGGCTGCAGCCAGTCTGGGAATGGGTAGGTGCAACGACACACCTTTTTGACATTTAAATCCCATGTCTATCCCTGTGGGATTCTGGATGCAATGATCCACAGTCATCAAAGTATTCTTAGGTTTTAGAATGCACAAAGGCATCAGACCAAGGATCTTTTTTAAAAACTGCAGTCTTGTTCCTAATAGAAAGAGTGCTAGAGGCCCAAATCAAGAACATCTTATTTGAGCTAAATGCTATGGTAGAAGAGTGTAGGCACTCAAAATGGAAGATGATTTCATAAAATCATACAGTGACCACAACGGTCATAGTTATGGAACAACACAAGAGCCATCCAGTCCAGCCCCCCTGCCACAGCAGGAATACACAATCAAAGCACTCCTGACAGAGGGCCATCCAGCCTCTGCTTAAAAACATACAAAGAAGGGGACTTCACCATACTTTAAGGCAGCATATTCCACTCTCAAACAGTTCTTACCATCAGGAAGTTCCTCCTAATGTCTGGATCTCTTTTCCTGTAATTTGGTCTATTGCTCTGTATCCTAGTCACTGGAACAGTAGAAAACAAGCTTGCTGCATCCTCATAGAATTATATAATCATAGAGTTCAAAGAGACCACAAGGGCCAACCCCCCAGCCATGAAGACACTCACAATGAAAGCATCACTGACAGATGGCCATCCAGTCTCTTTTTATCCTTTCAAATATTTAAACACAGCCATCATATCACCTCTTAACTTTCTCTCCTCCAGGCTAAACATACCCAGCTCCCTAAGCCACTCCTCATAGGGCATAGTTTCCAGATCTTTCACCATTTTGGTCATCCTCCTCTGGAGACATCCCAGCTTGACAGCATTCTTCTTGAATTGTGGTGCCCAGAAGCTGGACACAGTATTCCAAGCAAGGTCTAACCAAAGCAGAATAGAGTGGCACTATAAATTTCCTTGATCTGTATTCCTATTGATGCAGCCTAGAATTGCATACAGTGGTACCTCGGGATACGAAATACCCAGGTTACGAAATTTCCGGGATACGAAAAAATCCCATTGGAAATAATTGTTCCGGGTTACGAATTTTTTTCGGGTTACGAAAAAAATTTTTGGTGCTTTTCGGCGCTTTTTCGCACGAAACGCGGCTTTTCCCCATTAGCACCTATGGCAATTCGGCTTACGAAGGCTTTTCGGGTTACGAAAGCGGCCGCGGAACGAATTAATTTCGTAACCCGAGGGAGCAGTGTAGTTTTTTATAGCTGCTCCACCACACTTTTGACTTATGTTGTGCTCATGGTCTACTAAGACATTTATTATAGTCAGACAGCCTCCAAGCATCAAACAGGTACTCACCCACACGAAGACACATGACACAGATGGGAACACGGGTACTAAGCCTTGCCACAAACCAAGATGCCAACGCTGCCCACATATTTATCCAGGAAATGTCATCACAAGACCAAATGGCATCACCCACAATATTAGGGGGACCTTCATGTGCTCATCCTCCAATGTGATTTATGCCATACTATGTCATCAATGCCCATCAGCACTCTACATCAGGAAAACAGTCCGGTCCCTGCACCAGAGGATAAATGGACGTAAATTGGACATTAGGAATGGAAAAACACAAACCGGTGGCAGAACATTTCAGTCTCCATGGGCATTCCATCTCAGACCTCAGAACAGTGGTACTTGAACAAAAGAACTACAAAGGTAGATTGGAAAAAGAAACTGCAGAATTGGAATTCATCCATAAGTCCCTCAGCAGTGGATTGAACAGGGATAATGGCTTCCTTACTCACTAAACACATTTCAACACTATGTGACTCCATTCTCAGGGCGGCACGCTACACTCATCTATTCTCTTCACCTATAGGCTCGTTTTCATTGAAAAACTGGTCTTGCCTCTTCATTTCCATACACAAAAGATTTTGAATTGGTTTGAACCCTGTTCTAATAATAGTCCAACATGCAAACCACTACATCATTCTGACTTTCATTCATAGGATCACCATAAGATGAAGCTTATGACTTGAACTGAGGAAAAAATAAAAAAAAACTAGAACACAAAGGGTAACTTTACATGTCCTGCATTTCCTGAGCCCAGTGATAATTCCACTAGTACCCCTTTCCTCCCCTCTAGGGTCAACTTCTGCTTCTTGGCATGATACCTCACAAAAACACCTCAACAAATACAAAAAAAAAAAAAAAAAACCCAAAACCCCACAGCTGGGTGCAGTGCTGCTGAAAGTGGTAGTCTGAAGACTGGTGCTGTGTGCACAAGCCACCTACTGCCAGTCCCTGGACAATTGCCAGGAAAGAAACAATTGTAAGCCAATTAGCACAAATATGGTACTGGTTTCTGGCTCATTGGAAGAAAATTACTAATCCCTTACATCAGATAATTCTGTCCCAACAAATGCAGAAAAAGTATGGCACTCAAATGGTAAATCAAACAAACAATAGATTTGTTGAGACAATGTTTGGTCCCAACTATTTTTGCTTGTTAAAAACGATACATGGTGAGATGCTGAAGCTCAGGGACATTGGCTACACCTTTTCAGACAACTCAGTTTATAAATCACGTTCTGTGTGAATTTCACAAGAAAACATGATGCTCAAGGACTAAAATGTCCTGTCTGAGTCGAAGCACGTTAGATTACTTGTAGCATTGAATCTCTACAACAACAGAGACTGGTTGTATCCATTTCTGGCATCACTGTTGCAATTTACTCCCATTTTCTGAAATTATCTTCACAAAAGAGGCTTTACAATGGTCTCTGCATATCAAATGTCATCCTTTCTCCAAAGCAAACATCTTAATTCCCTAGGAGATATATCATTATTTCATAGAGTGTTCTCTAGACATTCATGTTTTTCCCATTTCCTTTCCCCCCATATTTACTGTATGAGGTCCTGCTAAAATAGGCTAACATCATAAATCATTGGTAATCTCACCAATCATGGCCTACCAGTCTACTGCGATTCTAACGAGAAAGCTTTCTTTGCTTTGCAGAATCAGCTACTGCTACATACGGATACAGAATTTCATCCTTGATATCCGTCATACTGTCTTCTGAGCAATGTTAGGTTGATGCCAGGAACTTTTCTACATGGAAATTCTATTATTTTTATCAATAAACTAATTTCTTGTCTTTTTTGGCTTAACATCATCAATACAACCTCTACTTTCTCAGTTTACCATCTCTGGCACTATATTATTCATCTATATAGTGATAGTAGTGCCATCCATTCATGTTGGACTAAAATCTATGCCTTCTATAATCCATTTGAATGATCTATCATGTTCTCGGCCACTAAATAAACATTTCTTTCTTCATTATCTGTGACTTCCTGCAACAGCTGCTGCACTATCTTGGAATCTCTGCTTAACTTTTCTTCTCTGTTTCTCTGACTTGCACATTCAAATCTTTTTCCATCTCTTACTTAGCTAATACAAAAACTTCTTGAATCCATGGCTACCTATGACTTATTTAATTGCTCATAAATGATATTCATCACTTAGGAACAAGAAAAATGTATATATGCAGGAGTAAGGGCTCCAGTTTGGCTTGGCCTTTTTCTAAGAAAGGGGTGTGTGGATATCTGTAAGTATAATATAGTCTAGTTTTATTCTTAAACTATGTGATGTGCTGTTCAAAGGTGATCCAGAAAGACATACCCACTCATGTGCTTCCTCCATAAAGATATCCCTTCTACAGCTCTCAAGGGTAGGTCAGGGATAGTGCACAGATACAAGTAGAGCATTATACAGTATCTAGAATACATAAGCGAGGCTTGTTGCAGTTTTCAGTACACCTGTTCTATACATCCTTTTTCATGGGCCCATCTCTTCTCTTCTGAGGTCAGGTGTCAGGCTAGCCTAGTGAACTATCTGTCTTTTTTCTGGGGCAGGGGGGGGGGCAAGGTTTCAGTTGTCATGCTTTTTTGCTTTAAGAAAGGAAATGTATAACATAGCTGCTACACTAGAAATCTGGAAAGTGGTTAATGTGAAACTTCCAAAAGCAGTATCATATTGCCCATACCACAACAGTGTTAACAAAGCTACAGTGAGAGTACTTTTGTACATGATGTTTGGGGGTTTTTTTAATTAAGAAATAATGTCACTGAAAACAAACATTGTCATAGGACAATAGCCTCCTGACATATAAATGTCAACATTTATGGACTGTTTTCCTTGGTTCTGATGGCTTTATTTCTGTGCTACCAGATGATTAATTATGTAGACATTTTCTTTCTGACAACAGGATGGCCATTCTTTGATGGCAGCTGCTCACTTCCTAACAAAAGTCCTTTTCTTCTTTTTTCTTCCTTTTAAAAAAGTTCCCCAGAACAGATCTGGTTGTGTCAGCCAGGCAAGAGTACAACAGTCATAAATGTAAAGTTTTATTTTTGTAACATCTGTCAATCACTAAAATGCCAGATGTCTGGTTGGCTAGTAATGGTTCTTGAAGGTAGAATGAAGAGTGACACCTACACAAAAGATTGCGTCTGGCAGCTCATTCTGTGTGAGCATCATGCCTTAAGGATTGAAACCTAATCTATCACTGTGCCACATCTCTACTAAGGGAGCAGTAAAACCAGTATAGAAAGGAGGAAGATAGGCCTGCTCATTTTAACAAAAAAATCTGTGGCTATCTTTATTTTGAAATTGAATATATTTATTGTTGAACCAACACTTCAATTAAAACCATTTTCCCTACAACTTTCTGTTAAATTATATATCTCTAGAAATATTGATATTTGTGGGGGGAAATATCAATATATATTTTGATTTATAATTAAAGAGCAACTGGGAAAAAGAATTCTAATAAACTGAAGCATCTCTCCAGGCCGCAAATATTTAATGGCATTGTTCTTTACATAAATCAATAACACCTCAGATATCCACCTTACCATCATACAAACAGTAATTGCTGGAAACATCATTTGAAAATCTGCAGAAGAACAGTGAAAACCTCGTAAATTGGGTAATATTTTCTCTTTATGACTAATACATTAAGTAATTTCCCCCCAATTATTGTTCCAGATCAAGTGAGGAACAGCTATCAGCTCTGCAATAATGGCACCTTGAGGGTGATGTATGCCAATGGAATGAGCATTAGCTTCCACAGTGAGCCGCATGTCCTAGCTGGTACTGTGACCCCAACTATAGGACGATGTAACATTTCCCTGCCCATGGAGAATGGCTTAAATTCAATAGAGTGGCGTCTCAGAAAGGAACAGATTAAAGGGAAAGTGACAGTATTCGGAAGAAAGCTCAGGGTAAGTGTTACAACATTCTAAAATCAGTTGTTTCACAGAATGAGTTGGTTTCAGTTATGGTACCTTATTTTATTCTGTTCTTCTTAAAAATATATAAAAAGATGAAGTGTGTTTTTATTATTTGTACATGGGGAACTAAAAGGAATAAAAGAATACCAGGGCTACTGATGCATACACCCATGCCTTCATATTTCAAGCTCCCACAAAGACATATGAAATCAAGGACAGAATTTTTCATTTAAGTGTCAAGAGGATGTATTTGTGTGTGTGGGGGGGGGGGGTGAATCCCATTGCCCACAGTCCATCTGTGAAAGCACTCCCTCCCACCTAATCACTGGCTGCAATCCTAGAAACCAGTCTCTCAGGGCAGAAGCTCCTGGGCTTCGGAGGGTATGATGGATAGAGACATGCTGATTCCTTTGATACCTTGAATTGCATCCCCTGACAAATTATATTGTTGTCATTGTATATGACTGGGAAACTTGAGTTTGATACTAAATTGTACAACTGTCACATAGTGTGGTCTGTAATGTTATGAAGCTACTATCTAGATTCACTCTAGAGAACACTAGCTATGTATATTGGTTACGCATTTATATACCAGTTTTCAAGGGTCAAACTTCCAAAGTGGTTTACAAAAACTGGAAATGATAGAATGTAAACAATGTACAGCAAGAAAGTACAATAGAGGAATCTTTAAAATGTAATAAAACTCTATCATACTAGGAATTTTTTTTAAAAAAACAGCCACACTGATTTTTTTTATTTCTTCACCTAGCAGTAAAACGATCAGAGGCCATGTCAGACAACCTTCCGTCAGCTGAGACTTACAAAGGCATGGTGCTATAATTGAAAAGGCCCCAACCCACGTCAGCTCCATGCTGATAAGTGATGGGATATTTGTTGTTAGAGCTGTTTCTTCTATAGCTGTGTACAAATAAGTTTACACTAATAATAATAACAATAACAAAAATAATAATGTATTTATATCTAGCCTCTTCCCTTTTGGGGATCGAAGCAGGTAACAACAGAGGTTAAAACAATACAAAATAATCAAACAATAAAACCCAAATCCCCCCAACCCTCACCCACCCTCCCTGAATAAAATTACCACAATAAAACCATATATAAATATAGATCAGAATAACAAGTTAAAATCAATTAACACATAGCGATAGTGGTGAAATTTAATCAGAGAATCAGACTTGTTCTAGTTTGGACAAAGGTCAGTCTGGGAAGGCCCACCAGAAAAGAATTGTTTTTATCACCTTTCTGAAAGCTTCAAGGGAGGTTATTTGGTGAGTCTCTTTCGGCAGATCATTCCAGATTTTTGGGGTGGCAATGGAGAAGGTCCTCATTCACTATTATTAGCTAGTTATATTTATATTTTTTTATTTTATTATAAAACAGGGATCTGTCCTTGGGATAGTATTGCAACTCCTAGATCCATCCTGCTGTGACCACCCTTGTTTTCATGAATTGCTATTCCTTCTGTTCTTCATAATTACAATTTGTAGTATACTGTTTCATATTGGCTGATCTTGCATACAGTACCAGAGTTGGCATCCAAAGGAATACTACAGATGGCAGTTCTCACATGGCTGCTGTTTGTAGCCACATTAAAGGGTCCATGTGGGAATGAAACTATGTGATGTTAGCACTTGTCTTGACAATCCTCTAGGTTAACAGAAACTTGTTATAGTAAAACAAATCATCTTATTACCTGAAAATATTCAAGTCTGGGTGCAGTGTGGCCCTGAATTACAGTAATTGAGTTATCTATTCATTCCAGTAATCAAGAGGGGAAATGTTAAAAGATGGGTAAGCAAAAGTGTTTAAAAGATGGCTGCAGGATTTGGTTATATTCTACAAGACCTCAGACTGTGCAAAGGAAACCTTTTACTGTAAATTACAGCATTATATTTTTTTAAAAGGGCATAGAATGTAATGAAACCCTTCACCTTGGCCTTTTTTGTTTGCTCTTAGTGGAAAAAGGAAAAGATCCCCTTGAATTACAGCAGGCATCCAAAATTTTCAGTAGCTAGGCTCAGCCATTTCATATGCAGTCAGTATGTGAGGAGTACATGCAAGTACTTATGTCTATCTCCAACTGTACCAGTTATTTACACTACTGACTAATATGGGACTTGAGATAGTACTTTACCTCATAGGTGGGGAATCTTAGGCCCTTAAAATGTTCATTAACATTTTGGTTACTTGTTAGAGCTAATGAGACTTTTCATTTAACCACATTCAGAGGACCACAAATTTCCCAGCCATTCATTATCTTGTGGAGGTGTAGAGGGAATCATTTCCACTTCTTCCAGGTTTACTACAGAAAATACTCCTTCCAGTCTTCCTTTAAATTCTGCTTCACAAGCTACATTGAGCCCTGCATGCTTAAGATCTGTTTTAATATCTCTTAAACAAATTCCCTGTTAATTTGAGAACACAGGAAAGTGTGATGCTCTTTACATTCTCACCAGCTTAGGTTGTACCTTAGTGCTCAGGTAGCTAATTATCTCCATATTGTGTTTCCAGTGGCATTTTGCCTGTAATGATGGGCACTGAGTGCTGTATTTTGCAAGCAGCAAAGTAGGGGAAGCCACAGTGACAGCAGGAATTAAATCATGAATGTCTCGATTTCAGGCCATGTAACCGATTTGTGTAAAATGCTGTGCTATAGAGGCTGGTTATTAATAGCAATCACTCTAGGGCTGTTTTTTTCTTTATCCTTGTGTGAAATGAGCTTTGCAGTTTGACTACACTCCCAAGTAACACGGCCCGAAAATAAAGGGCTATAATCCTGGCTCTGAGTAATAAAACCTTAATAAAGTTGCTGGTAGTAATTAGCAGGCGTTAAATGTACAAGTCGTGGAGTTGAATTCTTGCCAGACTTTGATTTTACTTTTACTTTTTTGCATCATGTATATGCAAATCAAAACACAGCTTTATCTATCAACACCTCAGCATTTAATTGTCTTGTGTTAGTTCCTGTAACAGTAATCACATATCCATTTAGCTCTTTTAAATGAAAATCACTATGAGATTATAACAGGTTGAGTGGACTGAAAGTGCAATTTGGAAACAAGAGGGAAAGCACTGAATGTATTTGCATCTCATTTCTTTTAATTCAACATCCCCCCACCCACCCAACCACATAGTGAATGAAATAAAAGCAGCTGCACCGGAAAATAGTAAAGGAAGCATAATACACCCCACTCAGGTCAGTTACAGACACCTGGGTGAAGTGCCTGCCCCCAGATGGGAATTCATAGTGAAGGCATGTGATTAATGGAGATGTCTCATTAGGCCTGTGGTTTGTAATACAAATGAGTTCTGACTACAGGGTGAGAGCAGACTCTGAGGGAAAACCAGGTGGGAAAAGTCACATTTGGATTTCTGCCAGCTGCTTAATGAATGAATATATTGGTGTGAAATAACCAAATAATTGGTTGAGGATGCTAAATTTCTAAAATCAATCTGTAATTTTTAGTCTTGTCTACAGATAATACTTTCTGGATCAGAAACTTTCCCCCTGAACCATGGCATTTTCCCCTGAGCATTAGCATCCTAATCTATTACAGAGTCACTGTTGTTGCTACCCAATTGCAGAGACAACTACAGTGGTGGCCACAGCAGGGGAAATGTGCATCCCCCAAAGATGTACAGATTGACCATTGAAGACCCTCTGACAACCTAAGAAGAGGTTTCCTACCATTGCTTTAGAGGATTTGTATTGGTTTTGTTTTGTTTGTCTGCCACCATTCTCTGCAATGGGACCCAAGGCAGCTCACAACATGAATTAAAACACATAGTACATAAGGATGGCTGATCATGCCTAGAAAATAGGAGCTGGGCTATGCTGATCTTTCTTTTATTTTTCTTGCCCATGATTTTGTTGTTAACTGCCTTTGAGTCGATCTCAACTCATGATGACCCTATGGATGAGACATCTGCAAGACCCCCTGTCCTCCATTGCTCTGCCTAATTCCCGCAACCCCATACCTGTGACCTCCTTAATAAAGTCCATCCATCTAGCATGTCACCTTCCTTTCTTCCTACTTCCCTACACCTTTCCCAGCATTATTGTCTTTTCCAATGAGTCTTCCCTTTTCATGATGTGTCTGAATTACGCCAGCCTCAGTTTGGTCATCTTGGCTTCCAGGGAGGTTTCCGGCCTGATCTGCTCTAGGACCCATTTGTTTGTCCTTTTGGCTGTCCATTTGATCCTCAGCACTCTTCTCGAGCACCACATCTCAAATGAATTGATTTTCTTCCTACTATCCTTCTTAACTCTCCAGCTTTCACATCCATATATGGTAATAGGAAATACGATGGCTTGTATGATTCTAACTTTTGTACTGAGTTGTATATCTTTGCATTTTAGAATCTTTTCTAGTTTTTTCATAGCCACCCTCCCCATTCTTAATCTTCTTCTGATTTCCTGACTGCTGTCCCCATTTCTATCAATGTTTGATCCCAGATATGGGAATTCCTTTACTATTTCTATTTCTTCATTGTCTAGGTTGAACTTGTGAAGGTCCTTAGTGGTCATTATTGTTGTTTTCTTTATATTCAACATTAAACCTGCCTTTGCACTTTCTTCTTTGATCTTTCTTAGTAGGTGGTTCCAGGTCTATGAAGTTTTCTGCTAGTATGGTGTCATTTGCATATCTTAGGTTGTTGATATTCCTTCCTCCTATCTAAACTCCTCCTTCTTCTGCGTTTAAGACTGCTTTTCTTATAATATGTTCTGCATACAAGTTGAACAGATAGGGTGAAAACATGCAGCCTTGTCTGATCCCTTTGCCAACTAGGAACCATTCTGTTTCTCTGTGTTCTGTTCTGACAGTAGCCTCTTGTCCTCAGTACAGATTCGTCATCAGGACTATCAGATGTGTTGACACTCCCATGTCTTTAAGGGCATTCCATAGCCTTTCATGATCTATGCAGTCAAAGGCTTTGCCATAGTCTATAAAGCACATGCTGATTTTCTTTTGAAATTCCCTGGCACACTCCATTACCCATCGTATGTTTGCAATGTGGTCCTTAGTGCCTCTTCCTTTCCTGAAATGATTGGCAACTGTAAAAAGGAACTTGCTCTAATTGATAGCACCACAGATTAAACCATCACTATTCTTACCGTAGAGATTTCTACAGAGCATGCTTTCTGCAAATGGTTGTAGAGAGTTCTGCCTCCTGCCTTTGCTGCATAAAATTCTAGTTCTTACTAATTTGGGGCCCTTTCTCACTACACATTTATAACACTGTGGTTACATTTCAACTAGTATGGCAACATCCTATGAAATTATGGATTTGCAGTTTGGTTAGAGCGCTCTGGTTGAGACTTCTAATAACCTTTCCCTAAACTGCAAACCCAGGATTGCATAGAATGTTGCCATAGATTAACGTGAAATCATAGCACTATAACTGTGTGGCATGAAAGGACACTTTCAAGTAAAAACCAGTTAAACCTGCCAAGTGAGACCTGTGCAGTATCTGTAACTTGTCAGCCAGAAACTGAATGGCATCTTGTCTATACACAGCAAAACTCCTTGAAGTGAAGTCGAAGGCTTTCATGGCCAGCATCCATAGTTTTTTGTAGGTTTTTGGGGCTATGTGGCCATCTTCAAGAAGAGTTTATTCCTGATTTTTGGCCAGAATTCAGAGAAATGTCAGAGATGCCAGCCACAGATACTGGCAAAACATCAGGAATAAACTCTTCTAGAACATGGCCACATAGCCCAAAAAACCCACAAAAAATACTCCTCGAAGTGTTAGAATTATATAATGTAACTCCCCTGAATAATAGCATTAGACCTATCTAGCAGAGAACTGTAATTCTCACCAAACTACAAAGCCCATAATTCCATAGACTTGAACCATGGCCATTAAACTGGTATCAAACATAATTGTGCTGTATGGTCACACCCTAGTTAGGATGCTTCATACCATTAAATTCAACTCTCCTCCATTCTGGTGCTAACATGATATGCAGTGTTTGGTCAAAATAGCTATATATGAAGTCGAAGGCTTTCATGGCTGGCATCCATAGTTTTTTGTGGATTTTTTGGGCTATGTCACCATGTTCTAGAAGAGTTTCTTCCTTACATTTCGCCAGCATCTTTGGCTGGCATTTTCATTTTCCAGTTCCATATTATGGGACTGGATTAAGAGGACACTCATCAGGATATTTGTTGGTGATTCCACTCTGTCATTCTACAACAAAATACAAATATACATGAGATCCAAACAGCTTTGAATTTGCTTCCTTCTGGTTACCACTCAGATGTGCGATAGGCGGTTGGAAAATAAAGAATGTATTTGGTGAGATTCTTTTTAAAGCCATTTTATTACTTTAGAGACTGTCTATTTGGGGCTATCAAAACTTTCTCTGGGAAATCCTGCATGAATACTCATTTTTATGACTTATCCACTGAGGACATGAAAACCATGGTAAAGAGAGGCCTACTTCATTAAGTGGAAAAAAATCAGAGTGGGGAAAATAAATGATAATTAAAAATTATTTCCTTACAAATACAAAGTTGTATTAATTTTAAAATTGCTTTCTCTCTGAATGCCTGCAGAGTGGGTTGTGATGGGAATTGAGCTCACTCTTGCTGTGAAAATAATTCAGAATAACTTTCATTTCCTCAAGAAAGACTTGGGGTCTATTTCCATATTGTTTGATGTGCTTTTAAATTTGAGTAAGAGAAAGTGTTGCTTAATCAAAGCTACTGTAAAATGTAAACTGAAGAACAAATTCCCAGGAACTGATGAATACTTCTTAAGTAGTCACTGCTGTCAAAAGATATCTAATTTAAAGACTTCTACTTTATTAATGGTTCATTCACAATTAAATTGCTTAAGAAGCTTTATTAGATTACAGGGTTGGCCCGGGTTCTTTGGTCCATCTCCAGTGAATGCAGTTATTTATCTTTCATATTAAAGCATTCACTGTAGCACGTGCTAAATTTAAGGTTAGTACTACTCCTTATTTTTACTTTTAAAAGAGTGTAGTCACCAATGCTTTATATACTGTGAAGAACATGTGAGACCTTCAAAAAGCTTGATATGAAGAAAGTGACAGCTGCTTATGAATGAGAGAAAAATGGCATCTATGCCAAGTGACTAAGGACCCATTCAAAGATTGCAGCTGGATGCCATGAAAAGCTGCTGGAATTGGCATGATGGGGGGTTCCTAAGGAGTGCCAACAAGTTTGAAAATGGCCTACCTTAAGGACAACTCCAGGCACATCCAAAATGTTTACATATTCACACACTTCTGCTGATCTCATGGCCAGGCATATTTCTTAGTACCCAGTGGTTTGGACCAGATATAGAAAGTCTCACCTTGTTGCTTGTACTTGTGTAATCCAAAGTTCTCACAAAGATCTGGGGAAGGACTTGTTTATCATTGTGTGTAAGCAGACCTGCATGGCTGGCAATTTATACATTACCTCCTTTTTTGGACTGGTAAACTATTTGAGCACACTAAAGATAACATGATTCCAGTGTGTCAAGACAAAGTTATTAGCAAAGTAGGTTTACCCTCATTTGAGCAACTATTTAGATATACTTTTGTGGGGAACACATATCCTTTTGTCCTCTGTAAAGCAGAACTTTGGAGAAACAAAAACAATGTAAAAACATTTTTACATCTTTCGAGGAAGCTTACCTAGGTACCAAAAGCTCTCAGCCCATTCTAAATATATCCTTCCTGTTTGTTTTAATTCACATTCCATTGTAAAACAGCCTTTCCCTTTCTCCTCTTTCTTGATGTGTGAAGGTTTTGTCATTACTTTGGTTAAACAGGTTGTGGCTATTGGACAGTAAAATGTCAGTCTACATATGCCAGTTGCTAGGAAATACAGTGGGTCCTTGGTATTTGCTGGGGCTTGGTTCCAGGACCAAAATCTGTGGGTTTTCAAGTCTCATTATAAACAATGGCATAATAAAATAGTGTCATTTATATAAAATGGCAAAAATCAAGGATTGCTTTTTGGAATTTATATATTTTTGAAATATTTTCAAGCCATGGATGGTTGAATCCATGGATAAAGAATCCGTGGATATGAAGGGCTGATTGTAGTTGAAGATTATCTGGCATATTCTAAGGAGTGAAGGTAAATAATAATAATAATAATAATAATAATAATAATAATAATGTTTTATTTATATACCGCCCAATCACTGGGAATCCGAGCGGTTTAAAACAAAGGGGATAATAGACGGTTCCCTGCCCTCAGGCTTACAATCTAAAAGACATGACACAAAAGGAGAAGGGAATGGTGAGAGGGAAAGGGGATCAGGTCCAGCATTCTTCTCTCCCTCTGAGGCCTGGACCAAGGCAGATGGACCGGAGGGAGGGAATTAGACTGAATAAGAAAACACTACACTCCCGCTTAAATCCCCAGCCTTAAAGGGATGCTCTGGTGTGTAAGGTGGGATAGTACTGTGGAAGTAATTTTAGAACCAACACAGAATGAGACAGGAGGGTCAGAAGTAGAGAGAAGCATGAATGGACTATCTGTGAGTTCTAGATGCATCTAGTGTTGAAGGAGGTCCTTTTTTGCTAGGAAACTGGGCAGGGCAGGGAATTGCTTGTATGCTAGAGCACCTTCACAGTTCCGATGATGATGATGATGATGATGATGATGATTAAACTTTATTTCTAAAGTGCTGTAATTATACAATTATGATCTACTTGTATACATGTAAGTGAACCAAGAGAGCCAGAATATTGCAGTGGCTTAAGTGTTGGACTAGACTCCAGGAGACCAGGGTTCAAACCTCAGCTCATTCATGCACACTGTCTGGTTGACCTTGGGCAAGTCACACTCTCTAAGCCTCAGAGGAATGTAAAGGCAAACTCCCTTTGACTAAATCTTGCCAAGAAAACTATGGGTTGCCTTTGTGTCATAAGTCAGGAACACCTTGAAGGCACATAACAATAATAAAAAGTGAAGCAAACACTACAGAACCTCTTGTATTTTCCAGTGATGTCTCCCTCAGAAGGAAAGAAGCCCTGTTCATTGCTGCCCTTTGAACTTCTCAGATCATGGGAATGTAGAGGCAGCTTTTGGGCAAAGGCCATACGTGTCTTACTATTCATGCTGCTTTACTTTGTGTCATTTTTCTGTCTAAAATGATATTTTAATTTAATTTTCTCCCCACATAGGAACACAGGGTGCAGGGAAGAAGATTTCAAGAGCATTCCCCCATCAAGTGTTATATATCCAGTCCTAAGACTATAATTTCCCCTCTGAGGCTGCTCTCCCATGTTGAGCGATGAGTGTGGACCTAACTGCAATTTTACCATCAAGCAGATTGATTATTTTAACCAATACTTTGTTTAGTAAAATGCTAAACAAAGAAAACATCCCCAGCCACTTTTGAGGCTTGATGGGAAGTAAGCAACCTTTTCTTTTCCCCTTACTGACAGCTAGTTACAGAAATCTCTCTCTGTTTCTGCAAATCTTCTGCAAAAGCAGGAGCATTTGGGATTCCACACTCTCTCTTTTCTCAAGTTGTCTTCACTGTGAAGACTCTCCCGAAACAATGAGTGAGGCCCTGCAGACTCATGAATGCTGCTGTGTTCAGGGCTGATCCCAGCTTCCCAAGCTTGTCATTAAACAATGCTGAAAAGGCTTCCTGGCTTTGCATCAGTTCATCAGACAGCCTGCATGTTCAGCAGGGGCAAGAATACCCATGGCCTTCCACTCTGCCCTGTGCAGATGTGAAAGCTCATTCCCTTCCCTATCCGTTATCGTCTTCCCTGGGATGGGAGTGAAAAATAATTTAGAGCATAGCTCGTGTTTAGGCTGTACAGCCCCTTGTGGAGTACCTCTCTTAAAAGTGAAGCTGTTAATCTGACTGAATGGACTCCAGTTAAATAGTATGATGGATGTAAAGTAACAGATGCTGTTGGGCAAAGCAGTTTGAATTAGAGAGGTGAGAAGGGGAAATAGACCTTGGCTTTTGGGGATAAACAAGAGAATTGCTCGAAATGACTCTTTCCAGTCCTGTTCAGAGGTGTGTCATTCTGTAGTGTATCTTGATGCCACCCACCTACCCCTCTCCCCCTCCTACCCGTAGCACATATTTTTCCTGTCCATCTTGTCATATTTCCTATATACTATCTGGACACTCATATCATTTATGAGAATCTCAGTACTGCAATTATTGGACTGTGACCTGTACCGATTGAACACTTTTATGTGTAAAAATTGCTCGTAACATTTTTAACTCCAGGCAATATTTTTAGCTCTGCTTCTGCTGGGGGAATAGGTGATGTTTCAGCTAGTTCTTTTCATGATTCTCCTAGATCCACAAAGCCTGTCAAGTTTTGTCCTTCCAAGCTGAGTTTTAGTTAAATCTTTAGGATTTGGGTGGGGTGGGGGCATGATCAAGGGTAGACTGCAACATTTTGCTGCCTTAGGCAAAGAACAGGAAAAATGTCCACTTGCCAAAACAGTTGAATTTTACTTCAGCGCTGATAATAGTGCAATGTGCTCTACTGCACCTAAGGTGGTGGTGGTGGTTATTTCTTGTCAAACTGACATCAACTTATGGCAACCCTATGAATTGTGACAGGAGTCCTGGTTCTGATCATTGCAGCCTCATTCATTAGTGAGAACATCATCCTCCTGTGCCCCAATTGCCAGCAGAACAGACCTGCATCTCAGTGTGGCTACAGCCTGATAAAGTAGGTTTAGGAGAACATTTAGAAGAGTGGCAATAGTGCCACAATCATGATTATGTAGTGTTAGTAAATATGAAGCAGTTACAGATCCATAACTCTAGGTTATGGATCCAGAACTGCAATGCAGAATACTAGTATAAATTAAGGGGTGCAAAGCCATCTGTGTGACCCACACAGTTCCATTGTCATACATAGGAGAATGACCAGAGGACTCATGGGGACTGCTGTTCCTTCAGCATTGGCTGTCTGAGGGACTTGCCTCACCATAATGACACAGTCAGCCTGTCCAAAATTGAAAGGTGGAGCAACTGGAACATTCATTACTAGATTAGAAATGCATTCAGTGTATGCTGCTCTGGCTGTATGAAGATTTTCAGACCAGCACTTAAGCACTGGTAAAACACTGCAAAATTGTTTAGGAAGTGTGTCTGTGTAGGAAAGCCTGCCATACTTCCTAAACATCAGAGGATTATCGGCTCCCCTCCAGCATCCCTGTATCATTCAGGGAGAAGCAAATTCCTATGAATGAAAAGTTTCCAGTCATAGGAATTTGCCTCTCCCTGAATGATTCAGGGATGCTGGAGGGGAGTCGATGATCCCCTGATGTTTAGGAAGCGCGGCAGGCTTTCACACACATATGCTTCCTAAACGATTTTGCAGCATTTTACCAGTGCTTAAGCACTGGTCTGCAAATCTTCTATGTCTTCACGTCATCTGTTGACCTATGGTGATTTTTCATAGGGCAGTGGTTCTCAAACTTTTTACCCTTGTGATCCCCTTTACATCTACATGTGGATTTTTTTAGAGTTTGCAATATTTGTATATACATAATGAGATGAGACATGAAATTCATTTATATTTTGTGTAAACTTTACACGCATCACCTGAAGATACTTTTAGATACAATATTCATAAAATAATTTTCAGCTTTGTGCATGAAACAAACTTTCTGTACCTTGAACCATCAGAAAGCAGACTGTTTTAACTGTTCTAGCTCAGTTCTAAAGAATCCTGGGAATTGTAGTTTATTGTGGCACCAGAGCTCTCTGACAGAAAAGTCTAAATGTCTCACAAAACTACAGTTCCCAGAATTCCCTAGCATTGAACTAGGGCTGTTAAAATGGTCTTAAACTGCATTACTTCCACAATGTGTTTTGGATCATGATATCAGCTACGCATGTAGTCGATTTTGGATTCTGGAATATTTTGAATTTTAGAATTCCAAATAAGGAAGACTCAATCTGTAGTATGAGTACCCAGTGTATGCGTCCATATACTACTCATATAGTGTAATACAGTACCTGTATTTAATTACATTAATATCTTTTTTTTGAGCAGGTCCATGGAAGGAATTTGCTGTCTATTGATTATGACCGAAACATTCGGACAGAGAAAATATATGATGACCACCGGAAATTTACATTGCGAATTATTTATGATCAACTGGGACGCCCTTTTCTCTGGCTACCCAGTAGTGGTCTTGCTGCTGTGAATGTGTCTTATTTCTCCAGTGGACGACTGGCTGGACTTCAGCGTGGCGCCATGAGTGAAAAAACAGATATTGACAAACAAGGCAGGATTATTTCCCGTATGTTTGCAGATGGAAAAGTATGGAGTTATACATATCTGGAAAAAGTAAGTAATTTTTATGAGTTACAGCATTATGTACATAAAAGCCTGTTTATTCTGTGATTTGCCTCAACATGTACATGCATCAGAATAAAACAACCATTACTTTGGTGCTAGAATTGTACATCAAATGTAATTTTTAAATTTCTAACAACATACTCCTGGGCATATTTACTCAGAAGCAAACCACAACAGGGTTTACTTTCTAGTAAGATTGGTTAGGATTATAGAATTAATAGAAATTCTTTGTTCATACCCTGGCCCTTATGAGACGCAACAAAACAGAACATATCACTGAACAGGTATAACAAACTGAATTAAAATTAATAATAAAGGAGTGTCATTAAAATGAATTGATAATCCTGTAGTTTTATCCCAACTGTCTTGGAATGCAGCCCAATTAATTCCAACTGAACATGAAATAAGGCAACTATTATGGAATTACAGTTGGCCTTCCATTTCCACAGGTTCTGTATCCATGGTTTCAACCATCCGAATCTCAAAAGGCAAACCTTGATTTTTCCATTATATAAGGGACTATTTTACTATACCACTGTATATAATGGGACTTGAGCATCAACAGATGTTGGTATCTATGGGGGATCCTGGAACCAACCTCTTTGTATACCAACTGTTGTTGAGAACTGCAGGGAATCCAGTCTTAAGAATGAATGATTTTAGAACTACAGTGGTGCCTCGGGTTACGAAATTAATTCGTTCCGCGGGACCGTTCGTAACCCGAAAAGCCTTCGTAAGCCGAATTGCCATAGGCGCTAATGGGGAAAAGCCGCAGTTCCTTTTAAAATAGCGCCGAAGTTTTTTCGTAACCCGAAAAAACATTCGTAACCCGGAACAATTATTTCCAATGGCATTTTTTCGTATCCTGAAAAATTCGTAACCTGGGTATTTCGTATCCCGAGGTACCACTGTATCTGGCTTCTGTGTAACCATTCTGTGAGCAATCATGAGTTATGAGCCTTGCTAAATGCATGTTAGTATAGTAAGAGGATGTGTGTTTAACCTTTGCCATGAAAAGACTGCCAAAAGTCACCTTATGGTAAGAAAATTGTAAGCTAAATGTACCTGTGTAGTGAGTAATGTTGGGAGAGTCATGTTCCCTCACAGAAAGGCAGTGGCAAACCTCTGAACAAATATTGCCAAGAAAACCCCAGGATAGGACAACCTTAGAGTTGTCATAAGTTGGAAACCACTTGAAGGCACATGACAACAATAGCAACAATAAACAATATGGCAAATTTAATTTGAGGGAATAGCAGTTGATAGCTAATCTCTGGGCCTTACAAAATATTTTTTTTTAAATTATACACTGTTTAATTTTGCAGGCTATCTTTTAAAATAGATTTACATGGCATATTTCTCTAAACTCTATTAACCTAAAAGTATCTAGAACCATCATATAGAGAGAGGGAAGGAGAGTCCCATAAGAACAGCAGTATCCAGAAGACAGGTATTTTAAGGAATTAAAATTACAATATTTCTTCTTCTTTTTTAATGAATGGAAGGAAATGGCATATAATTTGACAAAAATACTTTAGATTTTCATATTATTTTATATTTGAGAACAGAAGAGTTTTAGTATACTGAGTATAATAGTTAGCAATATGTCAACAACACTGGATGGAACTGTCAACCATGTTCATTTTTTTTCTTATTTATGTGATCTTAGACTGTAATTCTAAAACCTATTTGGCACAGTTTTGACCATGCATCATCTAATTTATATTCTTTATTTGTTTTTCAATAGTCCATGGTGCTACTACTTCAGAGTCAGCGGCAGTACATCTTTGAATATGATTCTTCAGACCGACTGCATGCTGTCACTATGCCAAGCATTGCTCGGCACAGTATGTCCACTCATACGTCGATTGGCTATATTCGAAATATTTATAACCCTCCTGAGAGTAATGCCTCAGTGATTTTTGATTACAGTGATGATGGAAGGATTTTGAAAACATCTTTTTTAGGAACTGGTCGGCAGGTTTTCTACAAATATGGGAAATTATCCAAGTTGTCAGAGATTGTATATGACAGTACAGCAGTGACTTTTGGATATGATGAAACTACTGGAGTTCTCAAGATGGTTAATCTACAGAGCGGTGGCTTTTCTTGTACTATCCGCTATCGTAAAATTGGTCCTTTGGTTGACAAACAGATTTACAGATTTTCTGAGGAAGGTATGGTCAATGCAAGATTTGATTATACCTATCATGACAATAGTTTTCGAATTGCTAGTATCAAGCCTATAATAAGTGAAATACCTCTCCCAGTTGACCTTTATCGTTATGATGAAATCTCAGGCAAAGTAGAGCACTTTGGAAAATTTGGGGTAATTTATTATGATATAAATCAAATAATTACCACAGCTGTGATGACACTGAGCAAACATTTTGATACACATGGACGTATTAAAGAAGTTCAGTATGAAATGTTTCGATCGCTCATGTATTGGATGACGGTGCAATATGACAGTATGGGAAGGGTAACTAAGAGAGAGTTGAAGCTTGGGCCTTATGCCAACACAACTAAATACACCTATGATTATGATGGTGATGGGCAGCTCCAGAGTGTGGCAGTTAATGACAGGCCAAACTGGCGTTATAGTTATGATCTCAATGGCAATTTGCATCTCCTGAATCCTGGAAACAGTGTCCGATTGATGCCACTGCGCTATGATCTAAGAGATAGGATTACACGCCTGGGTGATGTGCAATATAAAATTGATGATGATGGTTTTTTGTGCCAAAGAGGTACTGATATATTTGAGTATAATTCCAAAGGCCTCTTAACAAGAGCTTATAATAAAGCAAATGGATGGAGTATTCAGTACCGTTATGATGGACTAGGAAGACGAGCTTCTTACAAAACCAACTTGGGACACCACCTTCAGTATTTTTATGCTGATCTTCACAACCCAACTAGGATAACTCATGTGTATAACCATTCCAATTCAGAAATTACTTCTCTCTACTATGACCTACAAGGTCATCTTTTTGCAATGGAAAGCAGCAGTGGAGAAGAATACTATGTTGCCTCGGATAACACAGGTACACCATTGGCAGTGTTCAGCATCAATGGCCTAATGATCAAGCAACTACAGTATACAGCATATGGGGAGATCTATCATGATTCTAACCCAGACTTTCAAATAGTCATTGGATTTCATGGAGGACTGTATGATCCCTTAACAAAATTGGTCCACTTTACTCAAAGAGATTATGATGTTTTGGCTGGACGCTGGACCTCTCCGGATTATACAATGTGGAAAAATATTGGTAAGGAACCTGCTCCGTTCAACTTGTACATGTTCAAGAGCAACAACCCTCTCAGCAATGAACTGGATTTAAAGAACTATGTAACAGGTGAGAAATAATAGGTGCTCTAGACGTCTAAGGAACATAGTGGAAAGATGTTAAGGATGAGATTCTACATTTAGGCGGGTTACACACCACCAAAAAGTACGTGCTCGGCACATACTAGGGTTAGGAAGGGGCATCCTTTCCGGACGCCCCTAACCCTAGTACATGCTGAGCACGTACAAAATGGCCCCGCCCATTCTTCATGGGTGCCGCCATTTTGACGTAGCAGACGCTTAGCGTCTGCACGTTGCGGCGTGGAAATGATGCCGCAAGTGCGCCATTGACGCCTTGCGGCATCATAACCGCACCTCAAAAAGCACTCATTTTTTGCGGGTTCTTTTTGCTGCGCTGGGGAACCACACGGTTTGTCCACTGTGGTTCCCTGGTGCAGCAAACATGGGCGCTCTGTAAAGCACCATAGTATCCCATACAAATTCCAGATCTTTCATACTTGCAAAAACATGGAAGCTCACCTTCAGTCTAATTACACAACAGTACAGAAGGAGGGGTTTTCATGGTTTTGTGGCTGCAGTCCAACTCCTGTGTTCATGTAAAACTGGTGGTGCCATCCTTTACTCAATTCTGTGGGATTAAGGTGCACTGAAATCAATGATATTTGTGCACACATGATTGGATGAAAACTGGTCCATGGTTTATTAACATTAGGGTTAGCTGTGCACAACCAAAGGTTCATTTGAAACCTGACTGCCAAAAGAATAAGAAAAATCATGAAGCAAAACTTCATGTCCAAGCATCCCGTAACAGTTTCATAATATGTAATGTATTATAAGCAGATAGCTGATTTAACCCTGTTGCTTGCTCCGTTGCACAACTGAAGAGTTTATCGCGCCGGGGATAAAACATTCCCCGATGTGTTACAACGGGCAGAAGTGGGGCCATGCACGGAGCATGATGGGAACCCGATGGGGCCCAGAACGCTAGTTTACCGCACAGGGAACGCCGCCGCCGAGCGTTCCCATCGGGTTCCAGGGGACGCCATTTCTGGGAACACTTTGAAATAGTTCCCAGAAATGGCACTCTCTGGAACCCGATGGGAACGCGATGGGAACGCTCGGCGGTGGCGGCGGTGGCGGCGGCATTCCCTGTGTGGTAAACTAGCGTTCTGGGCCCCATCGGATTCCCATCATGCTCCGTGCGCAGTCCCACTTGTGCCCACTGTAACGCATCAGGGAAAGTTTTATCCCCGGTGCGATAAACTTTTGAGAATGCCACAGTCATGCAGCCATTCCATGAGGTTTAGTTATACCCTTGAGAAAGGTCTTATGTTATGCAGATGTCAATTCAGCAAATTCATACCAAAGAACAGAAGCTAGATTCCTAACAGCTAATCTAGTATCCTATTTACAGTGTCCTGGAAGTCAAGTCAATATCATCATCCTCAAAAAGGTTGTGATACAGAATCAATCCTAAAACTAAAGCCCAATTTGGGCAAAGAAAACTTTAAAATAACAGATTTAATCCCAAGGTAGTCATGCTTAGAATAGATTGATTGAAATGAACAATCTGTGATTTAATTGCTACCTGTTTAAGTCCCATTTATTATCCTGTACCTATGGAGAACTGTTCAGACATATTTGGAGATAGGGTACTTGCAAATGAGTGACTCATTGCATTACCAGTCAAAGGCATTGGGAATCACCCTGTTGGTTAGTCCTGAGTAGATTCATGTAATCAATTATTAAATAGTGCATCAACACATAATTAAATCCTATTGATTCAATAGGTCTACTCTGATCAGAATTAACAATAGGATTTGGGTCACAGTGCAGCTATTCTCTCCATCCACCCTTAAGCATACTTCTTCTGGTAAGAAACAAAATGGAAGAAATTGGTAGATAACAGAAGGTTACAAATGGAAAACACTGTCATCTAGGTGCCCCATAAAATTATGTGTTTGAAGCAGGAAAATTGTGGTTGGAAAAATCTAATCTGACAGAAGTTCTAATTTCCATTCCATTGGTACTCATTTTCTTTTTATCAGAATCACTCAGTGCTGAGCTAGCCAGTAACTGTTTCTTAAAAGAAAGGCAATTAAGTACTATTCAACATATACTTTCTCAGAGTTAAATGTGCAGTAAGCCATAACTAAAGTCCCAGCATTTTTTTAAAAAATGAACAAGAAGCTCCTATCCCCCATGCAGCTATTATAATTTCAGAGGAGGTTAAAACTTCAAGAAAAAGTAAATTATATTTCTGGAAAGTTGAAGTGTAAATGATTACATTCCGGGGAGGAGGGTGTTGTTGAATATGTATTGTATCTTAAAATGTTCCTTGGTCATGAAAAAATAACTGATCTGTATCTCCGAAACCCTGAATCAAGTTCCACCTGCAAATGAAGAAGCAGCTGGAGAGAAGGACCATTCTAAATGTGGAAATGGCTGGAATGGAAGGATGAGCGGGATCCTCCCATCCACTGCTATGTGCTTTGGAAGCCTTCCAAATTTCCTTTTGGTTAGAAAGAAAGAAGATTATTTAGAAATTGCATTAATTCTTAACTGAAACCATAGTAACATTTTTTCACACATACAGAAAATAAATGCTCACCATTTTGCTATATCATTAGTGACTTTAGCTGCTCAGCATAGCTTTATTAGTAGATCCTCAATCTAAAGTTGCCACAGCTTTCCATGAAACATGGATTCCTCAATCTAATTTTTAATATGAAATTAAACATAATTTCTTCCTCCTCCACCTCCCTTCCTTCTTCTTCCTTCTCCTCCTCTTCTTTTCCTGTGGCCTTTACACACACTTGTAGCACACATTGATGACCAGTGACATCTTTTTGCTGATGAGTATCTTTCATTATTAAATGATGGCCTTGGTATTCTTCCTCTCCTCACCATGTATATTTATTCCACATTGTGGACAGCTAAAGAAAAGTAGTAAAAATCTGTTCTAATTGTTACAGTGATGTGTTAATATTTCATAAAATACACCTGATAATATTGAATAATAAAATTAAATAAGTGTCATAAAGTATTTTATACACTGAGGAAATAATATCATTTTTTAGTAGTAGCAGTAATGCCAGTAGAAGCCACAGTAGTAAATACACCACACTAGTGTTCCAGTAATCGTAGGAGATTATCACATTGTATTTAAAGTGACTTGTCCGCGACGGGATACAGTCATATTGAATTTTAAAAGCGGGTGTTATCACACATAGCGGCAGCAGGGCAAGTGCAATGGGTCTGCAACCCGAATCCCAACCACTTGCCATTTTTGAAAAGCTGCAAGATAAGCACAGCTAGTATCTGGGCTCTATACAGGTTGCACTTGCTTGGCTGCAGCTGTGTGTGCTAACTCCTGCTTTTAAAATTAAACATGACTGTATCCTGTCAGGGATACACTCGCTTTAAATACAATGTGATAATCTCCATAGTCTTGACCACTGCTACTCAAAAGTGGTGACTGGTGTCAGTCCCTGTTGGCTGATGGTCGCTGAAGAGATTCCGGGAAAGAAACAGTTGTGCCAATGTACACAAATAAACCATAGTACCAGTCCCTGACACACTGGAATGTGGGGAGGGGGCAGAATTTGCTGGACCCCCACCTTAGGTAGCATGAGACATTCTGCTGTAGAGAATATATAGGCAGGCCACTTGTGATTCCTACAAAGGGAATAGGCATCACTGGGAAGAACCATTCCCTGCCTATGGTCGGCTTCTTATAGAAATTTCACAAGACTTTTTTTAGCCAGACTGTCTATGATATATATATATATATATATATAGAGAGAGAGAGAGAGAGAGAGAGAGAGAGTAAAAAATTCTGAAGATGATGTCCTGACTTCTAATTAGCAGTTAATATTCAGTGCTACCAGTGTTTACTGTACATCTTCAGGTTTCACACAAGTATTTACTTTTAATTCTCAGATGTGAAGAGCTGGTTAGTAATGTTTGGCTTTCAGCTCAGCAACATTATACCTGGTTTCCCAAGGGCAAAAATGTACTTTGTGCCACCTCCTTATGAGCTGTCAGAGTCTCAGGCATGTGAAAATGGACAGGTAAGCAGAAACCTCCTCCATCCTCATTGCAAATGTGTTTGCATTTAGCTTTATTTTATAAAGGTAATAATAACAAGTCTTATTGACAAGGTTAAGTCAACAGGGTGAACGAAATAAACTGCATCAGCTTTATGCTCCTTTATTTGCTATCAATGAAGATGGTTGCTGCTTTTATTTTTCAACATTTGTCCTTGAAATGTTATTTGGTTAACAATGATAAAGAAAATCTCCACATTAACTAATACTGGAAATTGACAATTGTAGTTACAAATGTATAATCCAGAGTTTGATAGTGTAGGGAATATACAGGGATTGTAAAAGTCCTTCAGTCCTGACTTACCAGGCAACATCAATGGGGGTCTGTTTTCCTGTCAAAGAAAATGCAGCAGACTGACATTTCCACCCACAGCTGTGAGCAATTTCCATTACAACAGTCAGAAGCAGGGTCCCTGTTGTAATTTCTCCTTGCACCAGAGATGGCTGGTAGGAGGAGGTTAGGAATGCTGCTTGACAGAGCCTAGTTGCTTGCATTAGCTGTTGCCCAGTAAGTCAAGATTTGTGGAGACACTACTGAGCTTTGCAACTAAGGTAGTTACTAAGTAGAACATGTAAAATTCCAGCCTTTATATGTAGTATCTGACAACAGGCAGGATAACATCTGGAAGCATGCCCACGCTCCTGACATCAAAGGTGCAGTTATGCACCTTGACATCATCAGTTCTTCAGGAATCCCTGGTTGATAGGCATCTGGGTTCTCTGCCCAACCTTTCCTCAATGAAGAAGAAAGGAAAAAGTAATCTTTCAGCTTCAACTTCCAGGAGCTCCTGGGAACATTGGCTAAGAGTAGTGATGGCCCTCAATAGGGAGACGAAAAGGGCAGTGGAAATCCAAATGCTATCTCCAATCACTGATCAAAAACAATAAAAGGATTCTTTCTGCTCTCCTACCACCACATTCCCATGGGAGCTGAAGATAAAGGGGAAAGGGACTCCAGAGGGATGAGGAGCTTGCAAGAGAAGAGAGGCCTTTTCCAGGCCCACATAAATCAGTTTCTAGCAGGATTTATTCCATGGGTCCCCTACTTTTTATCTTTTATCAAGGCATTAATAATTGTTACATGTAGTTATGCTGGTATAAATAATGTTGTGCACTTGAATGAAAATACTTTCTGGAGGAAGGAACTAGCAAAAACACCCCTAAGTATTTCTTGCCTAAGAAACCCCTAGGAAATTCATGGGGTTGCAGTAAGTTGACAGGCACCTTGAAGGAACACACACACACAGTGTTTGAGACATGAATTCCCCAAATTAAATTAATGCCAACTGCACGCCCTCTCCAGAATCAAATCCTTAACATTTGCAAGGGATTTTGAAACTATTTTGTTTAATGGCAATTAGAATAAAATGTATACCCTCTTGCATCCCCAAATATCTGGGATAGGACAGTTATCCATAAATTTGGCAACTACCTTTGGACGTTTTCCATGATGTTTTTTTATTCTTATTTTTCCTTATCTTGGGATGACCTCTCAATTAAAGGATTAATCACACCATTCCAATCCCCAAATACCAAGTTGTTATCAATTTCTTGTTCTAAATTTTGTTTCCTTATATTTTATTTTTTTTAAAAAAATCATTATTTTCAAATGGGGCATCAATTCCAATAGCTAATATGGTTGTCTCTAATTTTAACTTCTAAACGAACACAAAAACCATGGTTGTCTACAAATATTTCCTTAGTTCCAGTTTTTATTAACATATTGTATATTGCCACTCCTCTGTTTCTCTTATCTATTGACAAGACATATAAAGAACCAAGCTTAGGATTTCTCAAATATTTAATATTTTTATTTATATGAGTCTCTTGTAAGCATACTATACTTGCCTTTTGTTTTTCTATAAAATGAAAGATATGTTTTCTCTTTGGTCTCGAGTTCAATCCTTTAACATTCCTAGGAGACATCAGAAACAAGTTGTGTATTGTTCCTCAATTCCCCAAATCGTCTGAAGCTTTGATTGAGAATTAAAAGAATTGTTTGTGACCTGTAATCTGTCCTTATACAGTTAAAAGGTAACTTACTTTTTCCCATTTTTGTTTTGTTCTAGCTAATTACCGGAGTACAGCAAACAACAGAGAGGCATAATCAAGCCTTCATGGCCCTTGAGGGACAAGTCATATCTAAAAAATTACATGCCAACATTAGAGAAAAAGCAGGTCACTGGTTTGCGACCACTACCCCAATTATTGGCAAGGGCATCATGTTTGCTGTAAAAGAAGGCAGAGTAACCACAGGTATTTCAAGCATCACAACAGAAGATAGCCGAAAGATTGCCTCAGTGCTGAACAATGCTTACTACTTAGAAAAAATGCACTATAGCATAGAGGGGAAGGATACCCACTATTTTGTCAAGATCGGCTCATCTGATGGTGACCTGGTCACCCTGGCAATGACCAGTGGGCGCAAAGTACTAGACAGCGGAGTTAACGTGACAGTGTCACAGCCAACTCTCCTGATCAATGGAAGGACTCGAAGGTTTACAAATATCGAATTCCAGTACTCAACCTTGCTCATTAACATCCGTTATGGCCTGACTCCAGACACGCTGGATGAAGAGAAGGCAAGAGTATTGGACCAAGCTCGACAGCGAGCTTTGGGGTCGGCCTGGGCCAAAGAGCAATCAAAGGCACGGGATGGCAAAGAGGGGAGTCGCCTATGGACTGAAGGAGAGAAGCAGCAGCTTTTGAGCACAGGAAGGGTTCAAGGTTATGAAGGATACTATGTGCTCCCAGTAGAGCAGTACCCAGAGCTGGCAGACAGTAGCAGCAACATCCAGTTCTTAAGACAGAACGAGATGGGAAAGAGGTAACAAATTAACCTGCTGTCATCCTTTGCCTGGATGAATCAGTAGTTACAACTGTTATCTCCTCTCCTAAGGAGATGAAGACCAACAGGGGGGGCACTCGGCTGAGCTGCTTTGGGATAATAAGTGGCAAGAAAGCTCACATTTTTTGAGTTCAATGCTGCTGTCCAAGTGTTTAAAAACCACATCCTGAAGTGGACTAAAGCCAGACTGAAAACTTTAAACCGTGCAAATTCAAAAGTACCCCATAAATATTACCCACTTGTTCTGGGTCTAAAGAAAAAAAATCAAAACAAACATATTGAGAAAGAAGGCCTCATCTTATATTACCTCACTCCATTCACATGTGAGCAAACTTTCAAGAAATCCAAGAGGGCCACCCACCTTCACTAGACCAGCTGATGGGAGAAAAAAGATTCTTCAAGCTGCTTGTTTGATAAACGTTCTAGAGGTTTTTTTTCATTTAAAAACAAAATACAGGTGCATTTATTACATGACTTCTGGGGTGATTTGTGTGTAGCAACTGGAAGAAATGAGGAGAACAGGAGCAACAGAGCACTGGAAATAGTAACAGAAATATGTTAAGGAATATAAACCTGCACTTGCACTCCGACCCTGCTTTTGTCTGGCCTAAAATTAATTTATTCAAAGAGGGCAGAGTGTAAAGTTGAATTCAAAATGGTGGCTATAAATCACTACTGATAGATTTCATACTCTGTTTGTCTTTGAAGATTCCATTGTGGACAGTATAACACAGTTACAGGGTGTAGTCTGTTTAGATTCAGTAGTTTGTTGGTATCAGTTCTAGTAGAGCTGTGGGCATTGTGTTAACACTATTGCAAATGGGCACCAATTCAGATCACCCTGTACATACATCAGCCAGAAGGCACAATCACTGTTTCAGATTTTAAAAAAGAAAAAAAAATTATTAGTGTGTTTGTTTGGTCGAGAAACTGAGACAATCACATTATGGTCACCGAGAGAGAAAAAATATTTAAAAAAATATATAAAAACAAGTCTAATAAGAACTTTGGTACAGAACTTTTTTGTAATATACATGTATGAATTGTTCATTCAGTTTTTATATTAATTTTAATTTGCTGCTAAGCAAAGAATAGAGACAGGCAAAGATAATTTATGGCAAAGTGTTTAAATTGTTTATACATAAATAAAGTCTCTAAAACCCCTGTGAATTTAACATCTTCCTTTTTAGCAATGTCCTAATAAAAATGAAAACCAGTCACCAATCTTTCAAGTGTGTTAAGAATTGTGTAAAAGGAAATGAGATGGCATAGTCACAGTGTATACTGAGTGCAACTGTGGCATTATGCTCAAGAGAAAACTAAGGTAGACTCATAGAAATCAATGGGAACTGCGTCAGGGATAGCCATATTGGCCATGCATCAAACTACAACAAAAGCTAAAATCTACTAAGAAGCAATACGTTTATTGGGCCAACTCCAAAGCATAAAATGTATCATGCAGCCTTTCAACACATCACTGGCTTCTTTCATTTGGCAAAAATATTTAAAAAGCAACGAGGAGAAGGAAGGTGACAACGTTAGAGTCATAGGCCTACATTTTGTCCCAGATGTTACTGTGTTGTCAGTTAGGATGGTATTGCTGGATCTCAGTGCAGGCAGTGGGAACTTGGTAAGTCAGCTTCTCAAGTGGCCTCCTATACAACAGCTGTAATGGTAGAAAATACAATTAACAACTAAGAAAACCCGAGCAGCCATCTGCAATACAGAGTTGCACTATGGTCCCACCTTGGGTCCCACTCAGGGAGAAAGACAGCATATACATTAAATAAAGGAATAAATTTATACAGCAATATTTAGCAAATACTGTTGTATGACAGGCTGCATATCTGCATTATAAACCCATACCCTCCAACTGCCCCAATTTGACAGGACAGTACTTATTAATTCTCTGTAGTCCCACTTTTTCAGCTTCTTTCACATGCTCCAGTTTTTCTCTCCTCCCACTTTCATCCTTTGCCCTCAGTTTAGTTGCTGCAAACCAAACTCAAAGTGAAAAAGTAGTTTGCACTCAATTAAATGAAGGAGAATTGAGTATGGACTTTTGCCTTTCCCAGTAAGCTCAGGCAAAAGAAAACTGCCACAGCTTCTTCTAGCTGGTGTGTTCCCAGGGCTTCCTGGGCGAATGTCTGTAAATCTTTCCCACACTGCATCATTATAGCCCTTTTAACTGTCATGGTTCCATCCTAAAGACATCTGGGATATATTTAGAATTCTCTGCCAGAAAGCTCTAGTGCCTATGACCAAACTAGGATTCCTTAGGATGCAGCCATGGCAGTCAATGTGGTATAAAATACTGTAATTATGCATACAATCACACTGATAAGTTACCTCATCCTGGGTTGCTCACACAGACGCAGAGACCATAGACTGTTCTCCTGGCTGAAAGTGGAATCCACCTGTTCAAAACAATGCATGCTGACCCCACAGTATGAGGCAATTTTGACATTACACTAACAACCCGTTGAAAAGGGATTTCAGAATGCATTCACCTAAGTGCTAATGAACCCTTCCATTTCCTCCTAGAGTGCTTTCACATTAGGCTTCACAACCTCTGAGAACACTGTGTTCCCTCAGAATATCAGGCCATCTGCCACAACACCTAAAAATACTGTTGGCTGAGAATGTATGAAACTATGTATAGGGAAAATGGTTGAGACGTACCTTCTGTCTTCTCATAGTTTGGTTACGATAGCTGATAGCCATAGAATACTCAGTGGGGGAAAACTGTGGTGTTCATCTGATGTGGCCATTGAGTTCCATATTAACATAAGCTAGTGACACCAACGGAGCGGAGAAAAGTAACTGTTGCAATTCAGTGAAAAGAATATTGTGGCAGGAGGGTGTCATTTCTATGTATCTCTACCTCCCCCACTCTCCATCATTGCCTTCCAAATACACTGAGCCACACTTTGCCAGTGACCACCTGTGGCTTGCACAGGTAAGTGAAAGGGGTGGCAGGTGCTTGCAAACTTGGCATTCAGGTGACTGTCTTACTAATACAGGAGGAAATCAAGAGCCATCTCCATGCAGGAAAAAGAGAGCAAGCTCTCTTTGGTAATTCACAGCACAGCACAGCACTTTGCACTATCAGGAACAAGAAGCAACGTCATTATTCTTTTCAATGTTCTCCTGCTTTGAATTGATTTATACTCAAGAGAGGTATGTGTTACTTTATTCTGTCTTGTTTGCCTCTTTAATAATCTGTCCATCATGCAACGCTTTATGCTGGGTAAATTCATTGGAGTGGATCTAGCAGGATGCAGTAGTAGAACTTCTTGTGAAGCAGAAGATGAGAAGAACTGCACTGGTCTTCGAAGGGAGTTGAAATAACAACTATGCTTACAAAAATACAAAAATATTTGTATGCCAGAGATAGTTGTGCAGTAGCAGGGCTTCTGAGTGTATTTTACATGATCCCAGCTCATTGTGCAATTAAATCTGGAATCTTGGTTTACAAGCACTTCCTGGTTCTGTTTCCTTGTTGGATCAGCTATCTGACCCTGTATTTTCCCCTTCTCCTATGAGCAAGGGAGAAGAAAATTGATAGAAGGGCTCCGCAAGAATAAAGCATTAGTCAAGTGAGATTATTGCATGATGCTGTGATCACGTTAATGAAAGAAACTTGATACATACTAGCTTGGAAGCAGTGGTTTTCACATGTGTCTTCCATTATGGGACTGTGGCTGTAATGGTCTCTGGAGTTCAGCCTGGGCACAGCCTGAACTGGATGGGATCTCCAGAGATCATGTAGCAACCACCCCCACCCACTGATTTGAATGCTTCCTTCATAGCAACACAATAAGACATCACTAGGATTCCACAGGCACTTTCTGTTTCTAATACTGCAGAGACATTTCCTTCCCTCCCTCAACCCTGAGAAGGGCTAGACTGAGTAAAGGCATGTAAAAAAGGAACGTGAGAGATAGAGTACTTTTAAAGGAAAAGCCCTTATTCTTAGTAAGAACTCTCCATAGCAAAATGATCTCTCTTCTGTGAAGGACCATCTTTCCTTCAGGCACACGTTTAATAGTTATAAATTACAGACAGATTAGATCATATCAGATAAGTCAGGAAAAGTAATTAAAATCCCCTGACGCAACTAGCTAATGCATTCTCCTACTCTACTCACAGATTAGATGGAATTTTCAGTCCTTGGTGTTCATAGAGTAGCTGAGAGTCTGGACTCCTTTTGCCCAGTCTCAACCAGCTACTCAGTGGGAAAAGGGCCCCTTGCTCCAGGTTGTAAAAAGCCTGAGAAAAGACCATGAGGGAGACTTGGACAAAGTATTTTGTGGTCTTTTCTCAGGCTTTTTACAACTTGTGCTGAGAAAGACCTCAAAGATTTGTGCTTCTTCTCAACTGGTCACCGTCTGGGAAATTGCTATCTCATCACCACTGCGATGCTGAGCCTCACTAAAATGCAACAGAGCCTCTTGACCTCCCTTAGCCCTTTGGTACCTCGGAAGAAGGTTCAGATAAGGGGGGAACTCCCACTGTCACAGGGACTGTCCCTCACTCTCTTTCCCAGACTGATCCTTAACTCCACTTCCCTGCCCTATTGCTCTATCCAGGATGGGTTTTTTTTTCATTTTTCTTTTTTAACACAGTTTAGCAACTATGGCAATTATTATTATTATTATTATTATTATTATTATTATTATTATTATTATTAACCTTTATTTATGAAGTGCTGTAAATTTACACAGCGCTGTACATGCAATCCTTTTAGTTAGACGGTTCCCCGCCCTCAGGCTTACAATCTAAAAAGACATAACACAGAAGGAGAAGGGAGTGGTGACGGGAAAGGGTAAGAGGTCCAGCAGTTCCTCTCAACCTCCGAGGCCTGGACCAAGGCAGATGGACTGAAGGGAGGGCTTGGCTTCAAAATGGAAGGTTAATCATTATCCAGGGAAAATACATACTCACAAGTAGGATAATGCATATACAGTACATAGCAATACAGGAAATGGATCGATAAACAGCCAACACCCTCAGAACATCTGGGCAGCAACTCCTAAAGGTGCCTGGGGCTAGGTTGGCTGTTACTGCCAGAAGATCCTTTTCCACAGCTGCCCCAGCCCTTTGGAATACGCTGCCCATGGAGCTCCGCTCATCTACCACCCTGGCCCAACTTAGGAAGGGTCTCAAAACCTTCCTATTTAATCAGGCATTCCCCGACTAAATATCCTGTGGGCCTCCCTCCTCTCTCGTGGCCGTGAGGTTGGGCTAGGGTTTTTTTATTGTTTTTAAGGATTGTTGTTGATATGTGTTTTTAATCTGTATGCTGTTTGCACTTCGGTGCATTTTGTAAGCCGCCCTGATCGTTTGGAAGGGCGGGGTATAAATAAAAATTTTATTTATTTATTTAACAACAGAACATCAGATAGTAAGCGACAATTATGCGATGCCTGGGAAGGCTTCTCTGAATAGGATGGTTTTCAACTTCGTTTTGAAGCTGGTTAATGAAGTGATGGCTCTTGCTTGTGGAGGAAGAAGGTTCCAGGAGTGAGGGGCAGCAAGTGAAAAGGGGCGAATCCGGGATGGGGCAGAGGAAATCCTGGGCTGAGACAGGAACCCTTGACTACCAGAACGGAGGGCCCTGGTGGGAATGTGAGGAGAAAGAAGGTCTGATAAGTAAGGAGGGGCCAGTCCATGGAGGGCTTTGAATGTCAACAGCAGGAGCTTATACTGAATGCGGAAAGGGAGAGGGAGCCAGTGAAGGGATGGGATGCCAACACAGGAGAGATGTGGTCAGAGCGGTGGGTGGAAGTGATAATGCGTGCAGCTGAATGCTGGACAGAGATTAAAGGACGGAGGTGAGAAAAAGGAAGCCCAGCCAGGAGGACATTACAGTAATCAAGTCGTGAGATCACTAGGGCATGGACCAGGATCTTGGCAGTAGAGGCAGAGAGATATGGTCGGATTTTGGCAATATTGTACAAAAAGAATCTACAAGCCTTGGCTGTGGTCTGGATCTGAGGGAAACACGACAGAGAAGAGTCAAAGATAAAACCAAGACTGCGGGCTTGCTGGACTGGTTGAATGGAAATGTTGTCCACAGAGACAGAAAAGGAGTGTTGAAGGTTGGGCTTAGGAGGAAAGACAAGAAGCTCCGTCTTGGACATGTTGAGCTTCAAACGCCGATGGCGCATCCACTGTGAGACAGCTGTAAGGCAAGATGAGACTTGCTGTTCAAGCCTTGGAGAAAGGTCAGGGGCAGAAAGATACAGCTGGGTGTCATCGGCATACAGATGGTAGGAAAAACCAAAAGAGCTGATTTAGTGGCAGGGAGGAGAAGAAAAGATAAGAATGTGTAAAAAAGAGAAAACCAGCCTGCTCAGGACAAGCAGGGGGAGAGGGCGAGAGGAGGAGACTGAGACCACATGACTGCCCAGTTCTGGAACTGAAGCTGGAACTTATCACATGGAAAAACTAATGCAACAGCAGCATGATAGGCAGCTATTGATGGACTTTGCCCATCAATGAAAACTTGTGCCGCAGTTACCAGCTACAGGTCAATTACAACGCTGTCTGATCAGGTTTTTCCATAGGCATTATTACCTGCTTCAGTTCCTCTTTTCAATCCTCATTTAATAATCTCCTTTTTTTTAAATTGATTTTTATTGTTTAAAAAACAAATCCATCAAGGGAAAAGAGAAATGGGTAGACAATTACATCAAAATTAAAATATACATTATTATTATTATTATTATTATTATTATTATTATTATTAAACTTTATTTCTAAAGCGCTGTAATTATACACAGCACTGTACAAAGTCGGTAAAATTAGGAGTAAATAAAAGCCTGCCCAAGGCGTACATTCTAAGATAATAACAATTAAAAGAGGAATAGATAAAATTACCATATAGAAAGGAAAAAACAGATTAAAAACATCAAATATCAAACAAATCACATCACATCAAATACAAAATTACATAACACACGGTAAACATAAAATGACTTCCTATTTATTTTTCTGAATATTTTTCTTTAACTATGGCCCGTTACAGACCGCCCAAAAGGGGCGGTCTCAGGCCGCTGCCGGTTGCAGTGTGGAGGAGCCGCAGCAGCCAAACCGCGTGACTCCTCCGCGCTGCAAAAAAGGAGCGCGAAAATCGCGCTCCTTCCGGCAACCCGGAAGAGATGTCGCAAGTGCCAAAGCACACACTCACGACGTCTCTTCTGGGTTGGGACATGCGGACACAGAGCGTCCGCTACGTCAAGATGGCGGCGCCCATCTGTATAGGGCGCCACTATCTTGACATATTGGTTACGCGCAAGGGTCAAGGCGCATCCAGAAGCGCCGCCCCTCGCTCGTAATCACGGCACCTCTTAGGCCCGTCTGTAACGCGCCTGAATTTACTTTGGACTTTCCATAATTATAAGACCCTCTTAATTCATTATTATTGTTTTGTTCCATTATATTCTTCTATTATAAAGACATCTCTTACTTCATTTCTTTTCACCATCATATATGTTAAGTACACAAGTACACCAAATAATAATAATAATAATAATAATAATAATAATAATAATAATAATCTCCAAGAACAGCAGAGACAGGAGAAATTTGGTTTTTCTTGATCATGGCAAACAAGTGTTCTGTTCTCCTTTTCTGCTTCGTGGTCCCAAAGTTCAACCTATTATTGAAAACTTGGGCAGGGGATTGTGCACCCCTTCTAACATTCAGCTACAATTCCCAGCAGCTCTAGCCAGAATAATCAGGGCTGAGGAACGGTGAGGGTTAGCAATATCTAAAAGGCCACAGAATTCCCACTCCTGATTTAAAGCATTAGGTTGAATGCAGATTACCCCAATAGCTCTCACCTCGTATGTTTTGCACTTAATAAGCTTTGTTTTGTGATTGCTCACAAAAAGAGGTAAACATGGACTTCATTTGCAAGTCTGATTGCTAAGGCAGGCATCTCTGAGGAAATCCTGTCATAGGAAGTAGAAAAGATTTATTGTGGAGAATATATATTCACCTTGATGCTTGACCCCATGTGAGCTGCACAATAGTCACACTGATAGCAGTGGGAAGGGAACTAGGTCACATATGTCTAACTGATTGTGATGGAAGCTAACTTATGCACCCCAATAGCTTTATAAGACAACCAGTATAAAGAAAATACAAACACATATTAATTGAGAGAATATAACATTGCAAGAAAAATAAATGCTATCATTAACCTGTTAAAAGCCTGGGCAGAAAGTTCATTTGACTAAAATAAGTGCCTGCTTAATAGATAGGAAAAATACTTTAATATGCATAATTCTCATAATCATCAACATTGTTGCACAGATCATGGATTCTTTGAGTCAATCAGTCTGGAATATGGTCTTCCTCTATTTCTATTGCCTTCTACTTTGTCAAGCATTCCCGTCCCCTGGAAGCCCCCCCCCCCCCCCATCAGGTGTCACATGGTGTGGGTACGCCACTGGCCTCTAAGACTCATTTATTTCCTTTTTTAGCAGTCCAAAGTATCTGCAGAAGTCTCCTGTAGCACCACATTTCAGATGAGTTTATTCTCTTCCTATCAGCTTTCTTCACTCTCTAGCTTTCACAGCCATACATATCAATTAAAAATATGGCATAGACATTGTATTCCATGACACATCTTTACTCTTGAATATCTTTATGCTTTACACTTGAGGATCTTGTCTACTTCCTTCCTTCCAAGGCCTAGTCTTCCTATTTCTTCACTACAGTCTCCATTTGGTTTAGCGACTGAGCCAAGATATAGAAAATCTGACTATTTCCATGTCTTCATCATTTACTTTAAAGTTTTGTAAATAATCTGGGGCATTATTTTGGAAACACAAAGCATGTTACCAAAATAGGAACTCCTTATTCTTATTAAGCATTTTCCGAATAAGATCACCATGTACTCCATATCAAGTCCCTGATTGAAATTTGCAATACTTAAAAAAAACATCCTAACTAACATAACTCTAGGCTCTTAGCCAGCTGTTAAAGCCCTACTGTGTGCTATAATGAATAATAATTGCAATACAGCTCCATTATCCAATCACTGGGATATAGTAGACATCACAATTTTATCGCCATTAATAGAATAGTAGGTGCTGAAAATTAACATAAAACAAAAATGTGGGAGGAATTGTGCCAAAATCAGTTGTGACAGAGAAATATAACAATGTAGAAGAAAAGTCAATTTATAATCTGAGCTTTTTTTTAAAAAAAACTTTAATAAAGATTCTGGATGAAAGCAACTCCAAATGATAAGAATTTTGTGACCTGTCTAATTTAATTAATTTATTCTACTTCTGCAGATTTTGCAAACCTCTTAAACCTTAACCGTGGCTGCTGAAAGTCCTCCTTTCCGCAGTCCTCCTACTTCTGGAATTCATTGAAAGACTGTGCCTGTTCATTTCCCCCCTCACAACTTTCAGAACTAGAAATGAGCTTCAGATAACTGATCTCTGGAATAGACAGACTTAACGGATGTAGAATTCTGTTGTCAATGTTTCTTTTCTGTGATCATGGAATTGCAGTATATGCATATGGTTACTTAGGCTAAATTTCAATTATTCCAGAAATTAATATTAAAGGAATTAATTCTTACCAAGGACTTCA